>NC_082709.1:187235064-187342564 GCF_030144855.1 Hypanus sabinus | reverse complement strand
ACCCACAGGATAAACGTCAAACTATGGAGAGGAATAAACGGACAATGTTTCAGGCAGAGACCCTTCATCGGGATTGGAAATGAAGGGGGGAGAAGTCAGAATGAGAAGGGGAGGGGGAACAGGAGGAGTAAACGCTGCCAGGTGATAGTTCAAAGTATGTTTTGTTATCAAAGTACATATAGGTCACCAGGAACAACACTGAGATTCTTCTTGTGCGTATACTCTACGTATCTATAGAATAATAACCAGAACAGAATCAATGAAAGACCGTCCAACACACACAAAATACTGGAGGAACTCAGCAGGCCAGGCAGCATCTGTAGAAAAAAGCACAGTCAATGTTTCAGGCCAAAACCCTTTGGCAAGATATCCTCAAAGGGTCCAAATCAGGAAGTTTGAAAACAAATCTGGAAGCCACATGGTATGAGCTAGTGGTGAAGACGTTCCCAAAAAAGATACATGGCTGTAGTAGCGGGTCTGGGTGAGCACGTGGTCAAAGAGTTGGAGGACAGCAGAGATCACAGGGGGAGCAGTGAGAGAGAGAGTTTCACTGAACTCCCGTCGAAGGGAAGATTTAAACTTCTCCAGGGTAGGCAACCCTGGAAGAGACTTCGCAGTGTAGTGATTAAATCACAAACAGGACAAAATCTGCAGATGCTGGAAATCCAAGCAACACATGCAAAATGCTGGAGGAATGCAGCAGGCCAGGCAGCATCTATGGAGAAAATACAGTCGACATTTTGGACCAAGACCCTTCGACAGGATGGTCAACTGGGTGTCCAACCAGAATGCAGAAGATAACAAACTGCAAATACAAAAAGAAAGAAATAATAATAATAAATAAATAAACAATAAGCATTGAGAACATGAGATGAAGAGTCCTTGGAAGCGAGTCCATAGGCTGTGGGAACGGTTCGGAGATGGGGTGAGTATTCTCTCTGGTTCAAGAGCCTGATGGTTGAGGATTAATAACTGTTCCTGAACCTGGTGGTGTGAGACCAGGTGAGGGGGAAGAAGGGTGGGTGGGGAAGGGAGGATGAAATGAGGAGCTGAAAGATGATAGCTGGATGGGGTAAAGGGTTGAAGGAATCTGCTAGGAGAGAATAGCGGACTATGGGAGAAAGGGAAGGAGAAGGGGAGTGATGAGCAGGTGAGAAGAAGAGAAGAGGTGAGAGGGGATCCAGAATGAGGAATGGAAAGAGAGAGAAGGGGAAGGAAGTAGAAATTACCAGGTTAGAGAAGTTGATGTTCATGCCATTAAGTGTAGAAATGTATTGATTTAAGACTCAAGATTGACATTCAAGTTTATTTTTCATGTCTGCATCATTTGCATTAACACCTTGTAACCCTCTCCCCTATGCTCAACAATTTTGGTGGTGCAGACTGCCAGAGACCCTTATTGAAAACTTCACACCGGAAACTTTTCCATTTGTGATAGATCTGAAATCAGCAGAAAAAAAGTACTTGGAAGCATTCCTGTACTGTGGTAACTGAAGTGTGTGGTTATGTAACTGCTGAGTGTGAGCTCTTTATCCGGAGAATGTGAGATTAGGTCCCACAGTGGCAGACTGAACTATATTCACTGAAAGCAAATGTGAGTGAGGTTGGCAGATCTCAGCAAAAAAAAAAGAGCTGTTTCCTTGATGTTCCTTCAGAGGAAAATGCTTCTGGCTCTGCATGTTATTGTATTCCAGCCCCCCCCCCCGACAATCCTCGAATATAGCTCACTCCTCACTCGCCACCCCCTCCGCGAACCTCTTGTAGAGTCATATAGCTTGGAAAAGGGTCCTTCAGCCCATCTAGTCTGTGCTAGACTAAAATTATGCACCCTTTCGATCTTACTAGCATCTCTCCTGAAGGTAGGTGACCAGAAATTCACACAATGCTCCAGATTTGGCCTCACCAACATCTTATATATCTAATGGAATTACACCACACTGAAATGGGCCATTCAGCCCAACTGTTCTATGCTGACTAACATTCCCATCAAAGCAAGCCTCATTAAGAACATAATGAGCAGTGGCCAATCGGAAGTGTGAGAAGACTTAACTCCCTTAGGTTCTCTGATTGGGTAGTAAAGGCATCGACTCACGGCAACGTGGTATTTTCAGCAATGGCCAATCAGTGTTTGGGATTTATTGCCAAGAACAAATTAAAATAAGGCAGGTGCACGTGGAGTGGCCATTGTTGGAGTGGGCAGAGCTAGAGTGGGAATTTTGAGGCTTTAGCACAAAGGCTTCAGCAAGGAGAGGCTTAAGTGAGAGAAGACAAAAAAGCATTAACTAGATTTTTTCCCCCTTCAGTTTATTGTTTTTCCTCCTTTATATTTGCTCGTTAAGAACAGTAAAGATGTCAGGTAGGATAGTGGATGTGGGAAAGCAGGGAGACCTCCAGTGTCCCTGACAACTACAACTGTGGAAAGCGCATCCAGCTGCAGCTTCCAACAATCCATGTGATTGAGATAAATGAGAATTATGAGAAGAGTGAGATAAAACCTATCGAATGGTGAAAGGTCTTGATAGAGTGGATGTATAGAGGATATTTCCTGTGCTGGAAGAGTTTAAGAACAGAGGACACAGCCTCAGAATAGAGGGATGAGGAGGAATTTCTTTAGCCGGAGTAGTGAATTTGTAGAATTCGTTGCCACAGGAAACTGCAGTGGCCAAGTCTTTATGTATATTTAAGGCAGAGGTTGATAGATTCTTGATTGGTCAGGGCACGAAGGGACATGGGAAAAAGGCAGGAAATTGGAGCTGAGAGGAAACTTGGATCAGCCATGATGAAATGTTGGAGTAGACTCGATGGGCCAAATGGCCTAATTCTGCACCTCTATCTGATGGTCTTATGGTCATTTGAGAAGATCCCAAATGGGAGGCTTGTCAAGAAGGTTCAGTGGCTCAGCACTCAAGATGAGATAGTAAATTGGATTTGTGGGAGAAACCAGAGATTTAGTAGATGGTAACCTCTCTGATTACAGGCATGTGACTAGTGGTGTGCCGCAAGGACTGGTGCTGTTGTTTGTCACCTATATAAATGATCTGGATGATAATGTGGTTAACAGGATCAGCAGATCATATCAAGATTGGGGAGTAGTTGACAACAAAAGGATTACCGAAAGAGGGCCAAAGATTGAACCAGGGACCAAGACACTGGAGTGAAATGAGGAAGTCCTGCCAAGTCCATCACAGGAAAAGTTCTCCTCCCAATAAGCACACCTTCAAAGAGTGCTGCCACAGATTGCAGCAGGAAATACACAAGGTGTGTCAGAAGGACAATGTTATGATAGTCATGGGAGATTTTAACATGCATGTTGATAGGGAAAATCAGATTGGTAATGCATCTCAAGAAAGTGAGTTTGTTGAATGCCTAAGAGATGGCTTTTCAGAGCAGTTTGTCATTGAGCCTACTAGGGGAACAGCTATTCTGGATTGGGTGTTACATATCGAACCAGAGGTGATTAGGGAGCTTAAAGTAAAAGAGCCTTAGGAGCCAGTGAGCACAATATGATTGAGTTCAACATGAAATTTGATAGGGAGAAAGTAAAGTCTGATGTAGCAGTATTTCAGTGGAGTAAAGGAAATTACAGTGGTATGAGAGAGGAGTTGGCTAAAATAAATTGGAAGGAACTGCTGGCAGGAATAATAGCAGAGCAGCAATGCTGTGAGTTTCTAGGAAAAATGAGAAAAGTGCAGGACATGTATATTCCAAAAATGAAGAAATACTAAATGGTAAAATAGTGCAACCATGACTGACAAGGGAAGTCAAAGCTAATGTAAAAGCAAAAGAAAGGGCATATAACAAAGCAAAAATTAACAGGAAGATAGAGGATTGGGAAGCTTTTAAAAGCCTACAGAGACCAACTAAAAGAATCATTGGATGGGAAAAGATGAAATATGAAAGCAAGCTAGCAAACAATATCAAAGCAGATAGTAAAAGCTTTTTCAAATATGTAAAAAAAAATAAAAGAGAGATGATAATGGGTATAGGAGCACTAGAAAACGACACTGGAGAAATAATAATGGGAGAGAAGAAGATGGCAGATGGAACAAAATGAGTCTTCAGTCTTCACTGTGGAAGACACTAGCAGTGTGCCAGATGTTGTGTGTGAAGGAAAAGAAGTGAGTGCAGTTATTATTACAAGGGAGAAGGTGCTAAAAAAACTGAAAGACCTAAGGGTACATAAGTCACCCGGACCAGATGAACTGCACCCTAGGGTTCTGAGAGAGGTGGAGGTAGACATGATGGAGGCATTAGAAATGATCTTTCAAAAATCATTTGGCTCTGGCATGGTGTCAGAGGACTGGAAAATTGCAGATATTACTCCACTCTTTAAGAAAGGAGGAAGGCAGCAGAAAGGAACTTATGGACCAGTTAGTCTGACCTCAGTGGTTCGGAAGATGGTGGAGTCAATTGTTATGGAGGAGATTATGGAGTATTTGGTGACACAGGACAAGATAGGGCAAGGTCAGCATGGTTCCCTTAAGGGAAAATCTTGCCTGATGAATGTGTTGGAATTCTTTGAGGAAATTACAAATAGGATAGCTAAAGGGGATGCAGTGGATGTTGTATATTTGGACTTTCAGAAGGCTTTTGACAAGGTGCCACACATGAGGCTGCTTACCAAGTCAGGGGCCCATGGTATTAAAGGAAATTTACTGGCATGGTTAGAGCATTGGCTGATTGGTAAGAGCCAGAGAGTGGGAATAAAAGGATCCTTTTCTGGTTGGCTGCCAGTGACTAGTGGTGTCCTGCAGGGGTTGGTGTCAGGACCACTTCTTTTTATGCTGTATATCAATGATTTAGATGATGAAATAGATGGCTTTGTTGCTAAGTTTGCAGATGATACGAAGGTTGGTGGAGTGGCAGTAGTATTAAGGAAACAGGAAGGCAGCAAAAGGACTTCAACAGATTAGGAGAATGGGCAAGAAAGTGGGAAATGAAATACACTGTTGGAAAATGCATGGCCATGCACTTTGGTAGTAGAAGTAAACATGTGGACTATTTTCTAAATGGGGAGAAAATCCAGGAATCTGAGATGCAGAGGGACTTGGGAAACCTTGTACGGAACACCCTGAAGGTTAACTTGCAGTTTGAGTTGGTGGTGAGGAAGGCAAATGCAATGTTAACATTCATTTCAAGTGGTCTAGAATACAAGAGCAGGGATGTGATGCTGAGGCTTTATAAGGCACTGGTGAGGCCTCACCTTGAGTATTGTGAACAGTTTGGGCTCCTCACTAAGAAAAGATGTGCTGGCATTGGAGAGGGTCCAGAGGTGGTTCACAAGGATGATTCCAGGAATGAAAGGGTTATCATACAAGAAACGTTTGATAGCTTGTGTCTGTACTCACTGGAATTTAGAAGAATGAGGGGGAATCTCATTGAAACATTTTGAATATGGTAAGGACGAGACACAGCTGATGTAGAAAGGATGTTTCCCATTGTGGGAGAGTCTAGGACAAGAGAATGCAGCCTCAGTATATAGGGGCATCCATTTAAAACAGAGATGAGGAGAAATTTCTTCAGCTAGAGGATGGTGTGTTTGTGGAATTTATTACCACATGCAGCGGTGGGGGACAGGTTGTTGGCTGTATTTATGGCAGATAGGTTCTTGATTGGACACGGCATCAAAGGTTACAGGAAGGAGGCGGAGAAATGGGGTTGAGAAGGGGAAAAAAGGATCAGCCATGATTGAATGGTGGAGCGGACTTGATGGGCCAAATGGCCTAATTCTGCTCCTATGTCTTATGGAAAGCAGCATCTATCATCAGAATCAGGTTTAACATCACCAGCTTTGCAGCAGAAGTACATAGTAATACATAATAATAGGGAAAAACCATGAATTACATTAAATATATATATATATATATATATATATATATATATAAAATAGTTAAGTAAGTAGGGCAAAATAGAAACAAAACAGAGTGAGGTCGTGTTCCTGTGTTCAATGTCCGTTCAGAAATTGGATGGTAGACAGGAAGAAGTTATTCCGGAATCACTGAGTGTGTGCTTTCAGGGTCCTGTATCTCCTCCCTGTATCTTCTCCAATGAGAATAGGGTATTACCTGGGTGATGGGAGATCCTTAATGATGGATGCCACCTTTTTGACACATCTTTCCTTGCAGATGTCCTGGGTGCTGGGGAGGCTGTTGTACGACAGAGTTGACTGAGTTTGCAGTCTTCTGAAGCTTATTTCAATCCTATGCAGCAGCACCCACCCCTCGACCAGACGGTGATGCAGCCAGATAGAACACTCTCCACATTACATCTGTAGAAATTTGTGAGTGTCTTTGATGACATACCAAATCCCCTCAAACACCTAATGAAATATAGCTGTTGTCTTGCCTTCTTTGTAGCTGCATCAATATGCTGGGTTCAGGTTAGATCCTCAGAGATATTGATACCAAAGAACCACAAATTGCTTGCCCTTTGTACTTCTGATCCATCTATGAGGACTGGTGCATGTTCCCTTTTCTTACCTTTTCTGGTCCACAATCATTTCTTTGGTCATCCTGATATTGAGTGCAAGGTTGTTGCTATGTCCCGACTCAGCTAGCTGATATATCTCACTCCTGTATGATCTGTCGTCACCATCTGAAATTCTGCCAACAATAGTTGTCTCATCAGCAAGTTTATAGATGCCATTTGAGCTGTGTCTAGCCAGACAGTTATGGATGTAGGAGGAGTAGGGCAGTGGGCTAAGCACACATCAATGAAGTGCACAAGTATTGATTGTCAGCGAGGTGGAGAAGTTATTTCCAATTTGCACAGAATGAGAGCTTCCAGTTAGGAAGTCGAGGATCCAGTTGCAGAGGACGTAAAGAGGCCCAGGTTTTGGAGCTTTTCGATCAGAACTGTAGGAATGACTGTGTTAAAAGCAGAGCTGTGGTCAATAAACAGCATCTTGACATTTGTGTTGTCAAGGTGATCCAAGGCTGTGTGAAGAGCCAATGAGATCTCATCCACTATAGACATATTGTGGCGATAAGCTAATTGCAGTTGGTCCAGGTCCTTGCTAAGACAAGAATTAATTTGCACCATAACTAAGCAAAGCAGTTCATCACCATAGATATGAGCGCCATTAGACGATTGTCATTAAGGCAGCTCACCCTGCTCTTCTGGGGCATTGGTATAATTGTTGCCTTTTCTAAGCAGGTAGCAACTTCTGACTGTAGCAATGAGAGATTGAAAATGTCATCATGGACACCTTCCCTCCAACCAGGCCATACTCACTCTCTTCTCACTGCTACCTTCAGGAAATCAGACGATCAGGAACAGTTATTACCCTTCACCCATCAGGCTCTTGAACCAATGGAGATAATTTAACACACAACACTGAACTGATTTCACAACCTATGTACTCGCTTTCAAAGACTCTAGAACTCATGTTCTCAGTATAATTTCAAAGTTCAAAATACAGCCTTATAGGCAGCCACAAAACAAGAAACCCAATAGAACCCATTAAAAAAGAAGACGGTCAAACACCCAATGTGCAGGAAAAAAACACGTCAACAGTAAAAATAAGCCAATTACATTGAGAGCTGAAGTTCACAAAAGTAGGACAATAGCCATGAAGCCAGTCACAGTCGATCCAGGAGCTTGTTAGTTACAGGCCACAGCCTCAGTTCAGTGCAGAAATGAGTAAACCTCGTGGGGCAGCTGGCTGAACATCAGCCTGTCCCTTGCCACTGTCCTCGACACCCTGATCTTTTCAATCTGGCCCAATGCTTAAATCAACCCAGCAGTGGGTTGTTCTGCACTTTGTTTATTTGTCTGCATAGTATGTTTTCTTTTGCACATCAATTGTTTTTTAGTCTTTGCTTATGTATAATTTTTTCATGTTGTATTGTAGTTCTTTATTTTTCTGTAAATACCGGCAAGAAAATGATTCTCAAGCTGGCATATGATGACACACAGAATATGTACTTTGACATTTTTACTATATTTACTTTGACTTTGAGACAGTATATGTATGGGTGGGGCCATAGGAGCAGCAATGCGTGTTCAGGTTTGGTATTTGAATCTATCCTAGGATAACTTTGCCTTGGGAATATGCAGAATGGATCCGCTGGATTCATCCATGTTCTCTAAAACAAGCGATTCTGCAGACACTGTGAGACCTGAGCAACTCCGATAAAGTGCTGGAGTAAGTCAGGCAACATCGGTGGAAGGGCATTAACTATTTGGACTGAGACCACACTTCTCCCAATTGAAATCCATCTGCGACTTCTCAGCTGAGCTCCACGTCCTAACAATGTCCACTTGTAACGCTCAACAAACTACTAAACTGTCCACAACTCCACCAACCTTTGTGTCATCCACAACTCCACCAGCCTTTGTGTCATCCACAACTCCACCAGCCTTTGTGTCATCTACAACTCCACGAGACTTTGTGTCATCCACAACTCCACCAACCTTTGTGTCATCCACAACTCCACCAGCCTTTGTGTTATCCACAACTTCACCAGCCTTTGTGTCATCTACAACTCCACCAACCTTTGTGTCATCCACAATTCCACCAAACTTTGTGTCATCCACAACTTCACCAACCTTTGTGTCATCTAGAACTCCACCAGCCTTTGTGTCATCCACAACTTCACCAACCTTTGTATCATCTACAACTCCACCAACCTTTGTATCATCCACAACTACACCAACCTTTGTGTCATCTACAACTCCACCAATCTTTGTGTCATCTACAACTCCACCAGCATTTGTGTCATCCACAACTCCACCAACCTTTGTATCATATATAACTCCACCAACCTTTGTGTCATCCACAACACCACCAGCCCTTGTGTCATCCACAACTCCACCAACCATTGTGTCATCCACAACACCACCAGCCCTTGTGTCATCCACAACTCCACCAACCTTTGTGTCATCCACAACTCCACCAACCTTTGTTTCATATACAACTCCACCAGCCTTTGTGTCATCCATAACTCCACCAGCCTTGGTGTCATTCACAACTTCACCAACCTTTTTTGTCATATACAACTCCACAAACCTTTCTGTCATCCGCAACTCCATCAACCTTTGTGTCATCTACAACTTCACCAACCTTTGTGTCATCCACAGCTCCACAAGACTTAGTGTCATCTACAACTCCACCAACCTTTGTGTCATATACAACTCCACAAACCCTTGTCTAATCCACAACACCAGCAAACATTGTGTCATCCACAGCTCACCCAACCTTTGTGTCATTGACAACTTCACCAACCTTTGTGTCATCTACAACTCCACCAACCTTTGTGTCATCTACAACTACACCATCCTTTGTGTCATCTACAACTACACCAACCTTTGTGTCATTGACAACTTCACCAACCTTTGTGTCATCTACAACTCCACCAACCTTTGTGTCATCTACAACTACACCATCCTTTGTGTCATCTACAACTACACCAACCTTTGTGTCATCTACAACTCCACCATCCTTTGTGTCATCTACAACTACACCAGAGTTTGTGTCATCCATAACTCCATCAGCCTTTCTGTCATCCACAACTCCACCAACCTCTGTGTCATCTACAACTCCACCAGCCTTTGTGTCATCCACAACTCCACGAGCCTTTGTGCCACCCACAACTCCACCAACCTTTGAGTCATCTACAACTCCACCAACCTCTGTGTCATCTACAACTCCACCAGCCATTGTGTCATCCACAAATCCACCAGCCTTTGTGTCACCCACAACTCCACCAACCTTTGTGTCATCTACAACTCCACCATCCTTTGTGTCATCTACAACTCCACCAACCTATGTTTCATCCACAACTCCACCAACATTTGTGTCATCCACAACTTCACCAAACTTTTTTGTCATCTACAACTTCACCAACCTTTGTGTCATCCACAGCTCACCAAACCTTTGTGTCATCTACAGCTCCACCAACCTTTGTGTCATCTACAACTCCACCAACCTTTGTGTCATCCACAACTCCACGAGACTTTGTGTCATCTACAACTCCACGAGCCTTTGTGTCATCCACAACGTCACCAACCTTTGTGTCATCCAGAATTCCAACAAAATTTGTCTTCCACAACTCCACAAGCCTATGTATCATCCACAACTTCATCAGCCTTTGTGTCATCCACAACTCCACCAGCCTTTGTGTCATCCACAACTCCACCAACCTTTGTTTCATTCACAACTCCACCAACCTTTGTGTCATCCATAACTCCACCAACCTCTGTGTCATCCATAACTCCACCAACATTTGTGTCATCCACAATTCCACCAACCCTTGTGTCATCCATAACTCCACCAACCTTTGTGTCATCCACAATTCCACCAACTTTTGTGTCATCGACAACTCCACCAGTGTTTGTGTCAGATACAACTTCACCAACCTTTGTGTCATCCACAACTTCACCGACATTTGTGTCATCCACAACTCCACCAGCCTTTGTGTCATCCACAACTTCACCAACCTTTGTGTCATCCACAACTCCACCAACCTTTGTTTCATATACAACTCCACCAACCTTTCTGTCACACACAACTCCACCAGCCTTTATATCATCCACAACTCCACCAACCTTTGTGTCATCGACAACTTCACCAAACTTTGTGTCATCCACAACTCCACCAATCTTTGTGTCATCTACAACTCCACCAACCTTTGTATCATCCACAACTCCACGAGACTTTGTGTCATCTACAACTCCACCAGCCATTGTGTCATCCACAACTCCACCAACCTTTGTATCATCCGCAACTCCACCAACCTCTGTGTCATCCACAACTTCACCAACCTTTGTGTCATCCACAACTCCACCAACCTTTCTGTCATCCACAACTTCACCAAACCTTTTTGTCATATACAACTCCACCAACCTTTGTGTCATCCGCAACTCCACCAAACTTTGTGTCATCTACAACTTCACCAACCTCTGTGTCATTAACAGCTCACCCAAACTTTGTGTCATCTACAACTCCACCAACCTTTGTGTCTGCAACAACTCCACCAACCTTTGTGTCATCCACAACTCCTCGAACCTTCGTGTCATCCACAACTCCACCAGCCTTTGTGTCACCCAGAACTTCACCAACCTTTGTGTCGTCTACAACTCCACCAGCATTTGTGTCATCCACAACTCCACCAGCCTTTGTGTCAGATACAACTCCACCAAACTTTGTGTCATCCACAACTCCACCAAACTTTGTGTCATCCACATCTCCACCAGCCTTTGTTTCATCCACAACTCCACCAACATTTCTTTCATATACAACTCCACCAACCTTTATGTCATCCATAACTCCACCAACCTTTGTGTCATCCACAATTCCACCAACCATTGTGTCATCCATAACTCTACCAACCTTTGTCTCATCCACAATTCCTCCAACCTTTGTGTCATCCACAACTCCACCAACCTTTGTGTCATCCACAACTCAACCAACCTTTGTGTCATCCATAACGTCACCAACCTTTCTGTCATCCACATCTTCACCAAACTTTGTGTCATCTACAACTCCACCAACCTTTGTGTCATCCACCGCTCCACGAGACTTTGTGTCATCTACAACTCCACCAAAGTATGTTTCATCCACAAACTCCATCAGCCTTTGTGTCATCCACAACTCCACCAGCCTTAGTGTCATCCACAACTCCACCAACCTTTGTGTCATCCACAACTCCACCAACCTTTGTTTCATATAAAACTCCACCAACCTTTGTGTCATCGACAATTCCACCAACCTTTGTGTCATCCAGAACTCCACCAACCTTTGTGTCATCTACAACTCCACCAAACTTTGTGTCATCCATAACTCCTCCAGCCTTAGTGTCATCTACAACTCCACCAACCTTTGTGTCATATACAACTCCACAAACCCTTGTCTAATCCACAACACCAACAAAATTTGTGTCATCCATAACACCACGAGACTTTGTGTCATCCACAACTCCACCAACCTTTGTGTCATCCACAATTACACCAACCTTTGTGTCATCCACAACTTCGCCAACCTTTGTGTCATGCAGAACTCCACCAACCAGTGTGTCATCCACAACTCCACCAACCTTTGTGTCATCCACAACTCCACCAACCTTTGTATCATCCGCAACTCCACCAACCTCTGTGTCATCCACAACTTCACCAACCTTTGTGTCATCCACAACTCCACCAACCTTTCTGTCATCCACAACTTCACCAAACCTTTTTGTCATATACAACTCCACCAACCTTTGTGTCATCCGCAACTCCACCAAACTTTGTGTCATCTACAACTTCACCAACCTCTGTGTCATTAACAGCTCACCCAAACTTTGTGTCATCTACAACTCCACCAACCTTTGTGTCTGCTACAACTCCACCAACCTTTGTGTCATCCACAACTCCTCGAACCTTCGTGTCATCCACAACTCCACCAGCCTTTGTGTCACCCAGAACTTCACCAACCTTTGTGTCGTCTACAACTCCACCAGCATTTGTGTCATCCACAACTCCACCAGCCTTTGTGTCAGATACAACTCCACCAAACTTTGTGTCATCCACAACTCCACCAAACTTTGTGTCATCCACATCTCCACCAGCCTTTGTTTCATCCACAACTCCACCAACATTTCTTTCATATACAACTCCACCAACCTTTATGTCATCCATAACTCCACCAACCTTTGTGTCATCCACAATTCCACCAACCATTGTGTCATCCATAACTCTACCAACCTTTGTCTCATCCACAATTCCTCCAACCTTTGTGTCATCCACAACTCCACCAACCTTTGTGTCATCCACAACTCAACCAACCTTTGTGTCATCCATAACGTCACCAACCTTTCTGTCATCCACATCTTCACCAAACTTTGTGTCATCTACAACTCCACCAACCTTTGTGTCATCCACCGCTCCACGAGTCTTTGTGTCATCTACAACTCCACCAAAGTATGTTTCATCCACAACTCCATCAGCCTTTGTGTCATCCACAACTCCACCAGCCTTAGTGTCATCCACAACTCCACCAACCTTTGTGTCATCCACAACTCCACCAACCTTTGTTTCATATACAACTCCACCAACCTTTGTGTCATCGACAATTCCACCAACCTTTGTGTCATCCAGAACTCCACCAACCTTTGTGTCATCTACAACTCCACCAAACTTTGTGTCATCCATAACTCCTCCAGCCTTAGTGTCATCTACAACTCCACCAACCTTTGTGTCATATACAACTCCACAAACCCTTGTCTAATCCACAACACCAACAAAATTTGTGTCATCCATAACACCACGAGACTTTGTGTCATCCACAACTCCACCAACCTTTGTGTCATCCACAATTACACCAACCTTTGTGTCATCCACAACTTCGCCAACCTTTGTGTCATGCAGAACTCCACCAACCTTTGTGTCATCCACAATTCCACCAACCTTTGTGTCATCCACAACTCCACCAGCCTTTGTGTCAGATACAACTTCACCAACCTTTGTGTCATCCACAACTTCACCGACATTTGTGTCATCCACAACTCCACCAGCCTTTGTGACATCCACAACTTCACCAACCTTTGTGTCATCCACAACTCCACCAACCTGTGAGTCATCGACAACTCCACCAGCCTTTGTGTCATCCATAACTCCACCAACCTTTGTGTCATCCATAACGTCACCAACCTTTCTGTCATCCACAACTTCACCAATCTTTGTGTCATTTGCAACTCCACCAACCTTTGTGTCATCCACATCTCCACGAGACTTTGTGTCATCTACAACTCCACCAGCCTTTGTGTCATCTACAACTCCACCAGCCATCGTATCATTCACAACTCCACCAAACTATGTGTCATCCACAACTCCACCAACCTTTGTGTCATCTACAACGCCACCAACGTTTGTGTCATCCATAACTCCTCCAGCCTTAGTGTCATCCACAACTCCAACAACCTTTGTGTCATCGACAACTCCACCAACATTTGTGTCATTCACTACTCCAGCAGCCTTTGTGTCATCCATAACGTCACCAACCTTTCTGTCATCCACAACTTCACCAACCTTTGTTTCATCTACAACTCCATGAACCTTTGTGTCATCCACAACTCCACGACAGTTTGTGTCATCTACAACTCCACCAGCCTTTGTGTCATCTACAACTCCACCAGCCTTTCTGTCATCTACAACTCCACCAGCCTTTGTATCATCCACACCTCCACCAACCATTGTGTCATCTACAACTTCACCAACCTATGTGTCATCCACAACTCCACCAACCTTTGTGTCATCGACAACTCCACCAACATTTGTGTCATCCACAACTCCACCAACCTATTTGTCATCCACAACTCCACCAACCTTTGTGTCATCGACAACTCCACCAACATTTGTGTCATCCACAACTCCACCAACCTTTGTGTCATCGACAACTCCACCAACATTTGTGTCATCCACAACTCCACCAATCTTTGTGTCATCCGTAACGTCACCAACCTTTCTGTCATCCACATCTTCACAAAACTTTGTGTCATCTACAACTCCACCAACCTTTGTGTCATCCACAGCTCCACGAGACTTTGTGTCATCTACAACTCCACCAGCCTATGTTTCATCCACAACTCCATCAGCCTCTGTGTCATCCACAACTCCACCAGCCTTAGTGTAATCCACAACTCCACCAACCTTTGTGTCATCCACAACTCCACCAAACTTCCTGTCATCCACAACGTCACCAGCCTTTGTGTCATCTACAACTTCAACAACCTTTTTGTCATCCACAACTCCACCAACCTTTGTTTCATATACAACTCCACCAACCTTTGTGTCATCCACAATTCCACCAACCTTTGTGTCATCTACAGCTCCACCAAACTTTGTGTCATCCATAACTCCTCCAGCCTTAGAGTCATCCACAACTCCACCAACCTTTGTGTCATCTACAACTCCACCAACCTTTGGGTCATCTACAACTCCACCAACTTTTGTCTCATCCACAATTCCACCAACCTTTGTGTCATCCACAACTCCACCAACCTTTGTGTCATCCGCAACTCCACCAACCTTTGTGTCATCCACAACTTCACCAACCTTTGTGTCATCCACAACTCCACCAACCTTTCTGTCATCCACAACTTCACCAAACTTTTTTGTCATATACAACTCCACCAGCCTTTGTATCATCCACAACTCCACCAACCAGTGTGTCATCCACAACTCCACCAACCTTTGTGTCATCCACAACTCCACCAACCTTTGTATCATCCGCAACTCCACCAACCTCTGTGTCATCCACAACTTCACCAACCTTTGTGTCATCCACAACTCCACCAACCTTTCTGTCATCCACAACTTCACCAAACCTTTTTGTCATATACAACTCCACCAACCTTTGTGTCATCCGCAACTCCACCAAACTTTGTGTCATCTACAACTTCACCAACCTCTGTGTCATTAACAGCTCACCCAAACTTTGTGTCATCTACAACTCCACCAACCTTTGTGTCTGCTACAACTCCACCAACCTTTGTGTCATCCACAACTCCTCGAACCTTCGTGTCATCCACAACTCCACCAACCTTTGTGTCATCCACAACTCCACCAACCTTTGTATCATCCGCAACTCCACCAACCTCTGTGTCATCCACAACTTCACCAACCTTTGTGTCATCCACAACTCCACCAACCTTTCTGTCATCCACAACTTCACCAAACCTTTTTGTCATATACAACTCCACCAACCTTTGTGTCATCCGCAACTCCACCAAACTTTGTGTCATCTACAACTTCACCAACCTCTGTGTCATTAACAGCTCACCCAAACTTTGTGTCATCTACAACTCCACCAACCTTTGTGTCATCGACAACTCCACCAACATTTGTGTCATCCACAACTCCACCAACCTTTGTGTCATCGACAACTCCACCAACATTTGTGTCATCCACAACTCCACCAACCTATTTGTCATCCACAACTCCACCAACCTTTGTGTCATCGACAACTCCACCAACATTTGTGTCATCCACAACTCCACCAACCTTTGTGTCATCGACAACTCCACCAACATTTGTGTCATCCACAACTCCACCAATCTTTGTGTCATCCGTAACGTCACCAACCTTTCTGTCATCCACATCTTCACAAAACTTTGTGTCATCTACAACTCCACCAACCTTTGTGTCATCCACAGCTCCACGAGACTTTGTGTCATCTACAACTCCACCAGCCTATGTTTCATCCACAACTCCATCAGCCTCTGTGTCATCCACAACTCCACCAGCCTTAGTGTAATCCACAACTCCACCAACCTTTGTGTCATCCACAACTCCACCAAACTTCCTGTCATCCACAACGTCACCAGCCTTTGTGTCATCTACAACTTCAACAACCTTTTTGTCATCCACAACTCCACCAACCTTTGTTTCATATACAACTCCACCAACCTTTGTGTCATCCACAATTCCACCAACCTTTGTGTCATCTACAGCTCCACCAAACTTTGTGTCATCCATAACTCCTCCAGCCTTAGAGTCATCCACAACTCCACCAACCTTTGTGTCATCTACAACTCCACCAACCTTTGGGTCATCTACAACTCCACCAACTTTTGTCTCATCCACAATTCCACCAACCTTTGTGTCATCCACAACTCCACCAACCTTTGTGTCATCCGCAACTCCACCAACCTTTGTGTCATCCACAACTTCACCAACCTTTGTGTCATCCACAACTCCACCAACCTTTCTGTCATCCACAACTTCACCAAACTTTTTTGTCATATACAACTCCACCAGCCTTTGTATCATCCACAACTCCACCAACCAGTGTGTCATCCACAACTCCACCAACCTTTGTGTCATCCACAACTCCACCAACCTTTGTATCATCCGCAACTCCACCAACCTCTGTGTCATCCACAACTTCACCAACCTTTGTGTCATCCACAACTCCACCAACCTTTCTGTCATCCACAACTTCACCAAACCTTTTTGTCATATACAACTCCACCAACCTTTGTGTCATCCGCAACTCCACCAAACTTTGTGTCATCTACAACTTCACCAACCTCTGTGTCATTAACAGCTCACCCAAACTTTGTGTCATCTACAACTCCACCAACCTTTGTGTCTGCTACAACTCCACCAACCTTTGTGTCATCCACAACTCCTCGAACCTTCGTGTCATCCACAACTCCACCAGCCTTTGTGTCACCCAGAACTTCACCAACCTTTGTGTCGTCTAAAACTCCACCAGCATTTGTGTCATCCACAACTCCACCAGCCTTTGTGTCAGATACAACTCCACCAAACTTTGTGTCATCCACAACTCCACCAAACTTTGTGTCATCCACATCTCCACCAGCCTTTGTTTCATCCACAACTCCACCAACATTTCTTTCATATACAACTCCACCAACCTTTATGTCATCCATAACTCCACCAACCTTTGTGTCATCCACAATTCCACCAACCATTGTGTCATCCATAACTCTACCAACCTTTGTCTCATCCACAATTCCTCCAACCTTTGTGTCATCCACAACTCCACCAACCTTTGTGTCATCCACAACTCAACCAACCTTTGTGTCATCCATAACGTCACCAACCTTTCTGTCATCCACATCTTCACCAAACTTTGTGTCATCTACAACTCCACCAACCTTTGTGTCATCCACCGCTCCACGAGACTTTGTGTCATCTACAACTCCACCAAAGTATGTTTCATCCACAACTCCATCAGCCTTTGTGTCATCCACAACTCCACCAGCCTTAGTGTCATCCACAACTCCACCAACCTTTGTGTCATCCACAACTCCACCAACCTTTGTTTCATCTACAACTCCACCAATCTTTGTGTCATCGACAATTCCACCAACCTTTGTGTCATCCAGAACTCCACCAACATTTGTGTCATCTACAACTCCACCAAACTTTGTGTCATCCATAACTCCTCCAGCCTTAGTGTCATCTACAACTCCACCAACCTTTGTGTCATATACAACTCCACAAACCCTTGTCTAATCCACAACACCAACAAAATTTGTGTCATCCATAACACCACGAGACTTTGTGTCATCCACAACTCCACCAACCTTTGTGTCATCCACAATTACACCAACCTTTGTGTCATCCACAACTTCGCCAACCTTTGTGTCATGCAGAACTCCACCAACCTTTGTGTCATCCACAATTCCACCAACCTTTGTGTCATCCACAACTCCACCAGCCTTTGTGTCAGATACAACTTCACCAACCTTTGTGTCATCCACAACTTCACCGACATTTGTGTCATCCACAACTCCACCAGCCTTTGTGACATCCACAACTTCACCAACCTTTGTGTCATCCACAACTCCACCAACCTGTGAGTCATCGACAACTCCACCAGCCTTTGTGTCATCCATAACTCCACCAACCTTTGTGTCATCCATAACGTCACCAACCTTTCTGTCATCCACAACTTCACCAATCTTTGTGTCATTTGCAACTCCACCAACCTTTGTGTCATCCACATCTCCACGAGACTTTGTGTCATCTACAACTCCACCAGCCTTTGTGTCATCTACAACTCCACCAGCCATCGTATCATTCACAACTCCACCAAACTATGTGTCATCCACAACTCCACCAACCTTTGTGTCATCTACAACTCCACCAACGTTTGTGTCATCCATAACTCCTCCAGCCTTAGTGTCATCCACAACTCCAACAACCTTTGTGTCATCGACAACTCCACCAACATTTGTGTCATTCACTACTCCAGCAGCCTTTGTGTCATCCATAACGTCACCAACCTTTCTGTCATCCACAACTTCACCAACCTTTGTTTCATCTACAACTCCATGAACCTTTGTGTCATCCACAACTCCACGACAGTTTGTGTCATCTACAACTCCACCAGCCTTTGTGTCATCTACAACTCCACCAGCCTTTCTGTCATCTACAACTCCACCAGCCTTTGTATCATCCACACCTCCACCAACCATTGTGTCATCTACAACTTCACCAACCTATGTGTCATCCACAACTCCACCAACCTTTGTGTCATCGACAACTCCACCAACATTTGTGTCATCCACAACTCCACCAACCTATTTGTCATCCACAACTCCACCAACCTTTGTGTCATCGACAACTCCACCAACATTTGTGTCATCCACAACTCCACCAACCTTTGTGTCATCGACAACTCCACCAACATTTGTGTCATCCACAACTCCACCAATCTTTGTGTCATCCGTAACGTCACCAACCTTTCTGTCATCCACATCTTCACAAAACTTTGTGTCATCTACAACTCCACCAACCTTTGTGTCATCCACAGCTCCACGAGACTTTGTGTCATCTACAACTCCACCAGCCTATGTTTCATCCACAACTCCATCAGCCTCTGTGTCATCCACAACTCCACCAGCCTTAGTGTAATCCACAACTCCACCAACCTTTGTGTCATCCACAACTCCACCAAACTTCCTGTCATCCACAACGTCACCAGCCTTTGTGTCATCTACAACTTCAACAACCTTTTTGTCATCCACAACTCCACCAACCTTTGTTTCATATACAACTCCACCAACCTTTGTGTCATCCACAATTCCACCAACCTTTGTGTCATCTACAGCTCCACCAAACTTTGTGTCATCCATAACTCCTCCAGCCTTAGAGTCATCCACAACTCCACCAACCTTTGTGTCAGCTACAACTCCACCAACCTTTGGGTCATCTACAACTCCACCAACTTTTGTCTCATCCACAATTCCACCAACCTTTGTGTCATCCACAACTCCACCAACCTTTGTGTCATCCGCAACTCCACCAACCTTTGTGTCATCCACAACTTCACCAACCTTTGTGTCATCCACAACTCCACCAACCTTTCTGTCATCCACAACTTCACCAAACTTTTTTGTCATATACAACTCCACCAGCCTTTGTATCATCCACAACTCCACCAACCAGTGTGTCATCCACAACTCCACCAACCTTTGTGTCATCCACAACTCCACCAACCTTTGTTTCATCCACAACTCCACCAGCCATCGTATCATCCACAACTCCACCAGCCTTTGTGTCATCCACAACTCCACCAAACTTTGTGTCATCCACAGCTCCACAAAACATTGTGTCTTCCACAACTCCACCAGCCTATGTATCATCCACAACTTCATCAGCCTTTGTGTCATCCACAACTCCACCAACCTTTGTTTCATTTTCAACTCCACCAACCTTTGTGTCATCCATAACTCCACCAACCTCTGTGTCATCCATAACTCCACCAACATTTGTGTCATCCACAATTCCACCAACATTTGTTTCATTTTCAACTCCACCAACCTTTGTGTCATCCATAACTCCACCAACATTTCTGTCATCCACAATTCCACCAACCCTTGTGTCATCCATAACTCCACCAACCTTTGTGTCATCCACAACTCCACCAACCTTTGTTTCATATACAACTCCACCAACCTTTGTGTCATCCACAATTCCACCAACCTTTGTGTCATCTACAGCTCCACCAAACTTTGTGTCATCCATAACTCCTCCAGCCTTAGAGTCATCCACAACTCCACCAACCTTTGTGTCATCTACAACTCCACCAACCTTTGGGTCATCTACAACTCCACCAACTTTTGTCTCATCCACAATTCCACCAACCTTTGTGTCATCCACAACTCCACCAACCTTTGTGTCATCCGCAACTCCACCAACCTTTGTGTCATCCACAACTTCACCAACCTTTGTGTCATCCACAACTCCACCAACCTTTCTGTCATCCACAACTTCACCAAACTTTTTTGTCATATACAACTCCACCAGCCTTTGTATCATCCACAACTCCACCAACCAGTGTGTCATCCACAACTCCACCAACCTTTGTGTCATCCACAACTCCAACAACCTTTGTTTCATCCACAACTCCACCAGCCATCGTATCATTCACAACTCCACCAACCTTTGGGTCATCTACAACTTCACCAACCTATGTGTCATCCACAACTCCACCAGCCTTTGTGTCATCCACAACTCCACCAAACTTTGTGTCATCCACAGCTCCACAAAACATTGTGTCTTCCACAACTCCACCAGCCTATGTATCATCCACAACTTCATCAGCCTTTGTGTCATCCACAACTCCACCAACCTTTGTTTCATTTTCAACTCCACCAACCTTTGTGTCATCCATAACTCCACCAACCTCTGTGTCATCCATAACTCCACCAACATTTGTGTCATCCACAATTCCACCAACATTTGTTTCATTTTCAACTCCACCAGCCATCGTATCATTCACAACTCCACCAAACTTTGGGTCATCTACAACTTCACCAACCTATGTGTCATCCACAACTCCACCAGCCTTTGTGTCATCCACAACTCCACCAAACTTTGTGTCATCCACAGCTCCACAAAACATTGTGTCTTCCACAACTCCACCAGCCTATGTATCATCCACAACTTCATCAGCCTTTGTGTCATCCACAACTCCACCAACCTTTGTTTCATTTTCAACTCCACCAACCTTTGTGTCATCCATAACTCCACCAACCCCTGTGTCATCCATAACTCCACCAACATTTGTGTCATCCACAATTCCACCAACATTTGTTTCATTTTCAACTCCACCAGCCATCGTATCATTCACAACTCCACCAACCTTTGGGTCATCTACAACTTCACCAAACTTTGTGTCATCCACAGCTCCACAAAACATTGTGTCTTCCACAACTCCACCAGCCTATGTATCATCCACAACTTCATCAGCCTTTGTGTCATCCACAACTCCACCAAACGTTTTTGTCATATACAACTCCACCAGCCTTTGTATCATCCACAACTCCACCAACCAGTGTGTCATCCACAACTCCACCAACCTTTGTTGCATTTTCAACTCCACCAACCTTTGTGTCATCCATAACTCCACCAACCTCTGTGTCATCCATAACTCCACCAACATTTGTGTCATCCACAATTCCACCAACATTTGTTTCATTTTCAACTCCACCAACCTTTGTGTCATCCATAACTCCACCAACCTCTGTGTCATCCATAACTCCACCAACATTTCTGTCATCCACAATTCCACCAACCCTTGTGTCATCCATAACTCCACCAACCTTTGTGTCATCCACAATTCCACCAACTTTTGTGTCATCCACAACTCCACCAGTGTTTGTGTCAGATACAACTTCACCAACCTTTGTGTCATCCACAACTTCACCGACATTTGTGTCATCCACAACTCCACCAGCCTTTGTGTCATCCACAAGTTCACCAGCCTTTGTGTCATCCACAACTCCACCAACCTTTGTTTCATATACAACTCCACCAACCTTTCTGTCACCCACAACTCCACCAGCCTTTATATCATCCACAACTCCACCAACCTTTGTGTCATCGACAACTTCACCAACCTTTGTATCATCCACAACTCCACGAGACTTTGTGTCATCTACAACTCCACCAGCCTTTGTGTCATCCGCAACTCCACCAACCTTTGTGTCATCTACAACTCCACCAACCTTTGTATCATCCACAACTCCACGAGACTTTGTGTCATCTACAACTCCAACAGCCTTTGTGTCATCCGCAACTCCACCAGTGTTTGTGTCAGATACAACTTCACCAACCTTTGTGTCATCCACAACTTCACCGACATTTGTGTCATCCACAACTCCACCAGCCTTTGTGTCATCCACAAGTTCACCAACCTTTGTGTCATCCACAACTCCACCAACCTTTGTTTCATATACAACTCCACCAACCTTTCTGTCACCCACAACTCCACCAGCCTTTATATCATCCACAACTCCACCAACCTTTGTGTCATCGACAACTTCACCAACCTTTGTATCATCCACAACTCCACGAGACTTTGTGTCATCTACAACTCCACCAGCCTTTGTGTCATCCGCAACTCCACCAACATTTGTGTCATCTACAACTTCACCAACCTTTGTATCATCCACAACTCCACGAGACTTTGTGTCATCTACAACTCCACCAGCCTTTGTGTCATCCGCAACTCCACCAACCTTTGTATCATCCGCAACTCCACCAACCTCTGTGTCATCCACAACTTCACCAACCTTTGTGTCATACACAACTCCACCAACCTTTCTGTCATCCACAACTTCACCAAACCTTTTTGTCATATACAACTCCACCAACCTTTGTGTCATCCGCAACTCCAGCAAACTTTGTGTCATCTACAACTTCACCAACCTTTGTGTCATTAACAGCTCACCTAAACTTTGTGTCATCTACAACTCCACCAACCTTTGTGTCAGCTACAACTCCACCAAACTTTGTGTCATCCACAACTCCACGAGACTTTGTGTCATCTACAACTCCACCAGCCTTTGTGTCATCTACAACTCCACCAGCCTTTGTATCATCCACAACTCCACCAACCATTGTGTCATCTACAACTTCACCAACCTTTGTGTCATCCACAACTCCACCAACCTTTGTGTCATCTACAACTTCACCAACCTTTGTGTCATCCACAACTCCACCAACCTTTGTGTCATCTACAACTCCACCAACCTTTGTGTCATCCATAACTCCTCCAGACTTAGTGTCATCCACAACTCCAACAACCTTTGTGTCATCGACAACTCCACCAACATTTGTGTCATCCACTACTCCACCAGCCTTTGTGTCATCCATAACATCACCAACCTTTCTGTCATCCACAACTTCACCAACCTTTGTTTCATCTACAACTCCATGAACCTTTGTGTCATCCACAACTCCACGACAGTTTGTGTCATCTACAACTCCACCAGCCTTTGTGTCATCTACAACTCCACCAGCCTTCGTATCATCCACAACTCCACCAGCCTTTGTGTCATCCACAACTCCACGAGACTTTGTGTCATCTACAACTCCACCAGCCTTTGTGTCATCTACAACTCCACCAGCCTTGGTATCATCCACAACTCCACCAACCGTTGGGTCATCTACAACTCCACCAACCTTTGTGTCATCCACAACTCCACCAGCCTTTGTGTCATCCACAACTCCACCAACCTTTGTGTCATCCACAACTCCACCAACCTTTGTTTCATATACAACTCCACCAACCTTTGTGTCATCCACAATTCCACCAACCTTTGTGTCATCCACAACTCCACCAACCTTTGTGTCATCTACAACTCCACCAGCCTTTCTGTCATCTACAACTCCACCAGCCTTTGTATCATCCACAACTCCACCAACCTTTGTTTCATCCACAACTCCACCAGCCTTTGTGTCATCCACAACTTCACCAACCTTTGTGTCATCCACAACTCCTCCAACGTTCGTGTCTTCCACAAATCCACCAGCCTTTGAGTCAGATACAACTTCACCAACCTTTGTGTCATCGACAACTCCACCAGCCTTTGTGTCATCCACAACTCCACCAAACCTTTTTGTCATATACAACTCCACCAGCCTTTGTATCATCCACAACTCCACCAACCAGTGTGTCATCTACAACTTCACCAACCTTTGTGTCATCCACAACTCCACCAACCTTTGTGTCATCCACAACTCCACCAACCTTTGTGTCATCCACAACTCCTCCAACCTTCGTGTCTTCCACAAATTCACCAGCCTTTGAGTCAGATACAACTTCACCAACCTTTGTGTCATCGACAACTCCACCAGCCTTTGTGTCATCCACAACTCCACCAGCCTTTGTGTCACCCAGAACTTCACCAACCTTTGTGTCGTCTACAACTCCACCAGCATTTGTGTCATCCACAACTCCACCAGCCTTTGTGTCAGATACAACTCCACCAAACTTTGTGTCATCCACAACTCCACCAAACTTTGTGTCATCCACATCTCCACCAGCCTTTGTTTCATCCACAACTCCACCAGCCGTTGTGTCATCCACAACTCCAGCAACCTTCCTTTCATATACAACTCCACCAACCTTTATGTCATCCATAACTCCACCAACCTTTGTGTCATCAATAAGCCCAGAAACCTTTGTGTCATCCACAATTCCACCAACCCTTGTGTCATACATAACTCCACCAACCTTTGTGTCATCCACAATTCCACCAACCATTGTGTCATCCATAACTCCACCAACCTTTGTCTCATCCATAACTCCACCAACCTTTGTCTCATCCACAATTCCACCAACCTTTGTGTCATCCACAGCTCCACCAACCTTTGTGTCATCCACAACTCAACCAACCTTTGGGTCATCCATAACGTCACCAACCTTTCTGTCATCCACATCTTCACCAAACTTTGTGTCATCTACAACTCCACCAACCTTTGTGTCATCCACCGCTCCACGAGACTTTGTGTCATCAACAACTCCACCAAAGTATGTTTCATCCACAACTCCATCAGCCTTTGTGTCATCCACAACTCCACCAGCCTTAGTGTCATCCACAACTCCACCAACCTTTCTGTCATACACAACTCCACCAACCTTCCTGTCATCCACAATGTCACCAGCCTTTGTGTCATCTACAACTTCAACAACTATTTTGTCATCCACAACTCCACCAACCTTTGTGTCATCCACAACTCCACAAACCTTTGTTTCATATAAAACCCCACCACCCTTTGTGTCATCGACAATTCCACCACCCTTTGTGTCATCCAGAACTCCACCAACCTTTGTGTCATCTACAACTCCACCAAACTTTGTGTCATCCATAACTCCTCCAGCCTTAGTGTCATCCACAACTACACCAACCATTGTGTCATCCACAACTCCACGAGACTTTGTCTCATCTACAACTCCACCAACCTTTGTGTCATATACAACTCCACAAACCCTTGTCTAATCCACAACACCAACAAAATTTGTGTCATCCATAACACCACGAGACTTTGTGTCATCCACAATTCCACCATCCTTTGTGTCATCCACAACTTCACCAACCTTTGTGCCATCCACAACTTCGCCAACCTTTGTGTCATGCAGAACTCCACCAACCTTTGTGTCATCCACAATTCCACCAACCTTTGTGTCATCCACAACTCCACCAGCCTTTGTGTCAGATACAACTTCACCAACCTTTGTGTCATCCACAACTTCACCGACATTTGTGTCATCCACAACTCCACCAGCCTTTGTGTCATCCACAACTTCACCAACCTTTGTGTCATCCACAACTCCACCAACCTTTGTGTCATCTACAACTCCACCAACCTTTGTGTCATCCACAACTCCACCAGCCTTTGTGTCAGATACAACTTCACCAACCTTTGTGTCATCCACAGCTCCACAAAACATTGTGTCTTCCACAACTCCACCAGCCTATGTATCATCCACAACTTCATCAGCCTTTGTGTCATCCACAACTCCACCAACCTTTGTTTCATTTTCAACTCCACCAACCTTTGTGTCATCCATAACTCCACCAACCAGTGTGTCATCCACAACTCCACCAACCTTTGTGTCATCCACAACTCCACCAACCTTTGTTTCATCCACAACTCCACCAGCCATCGTATCATTCACAACTCCACCAACCTTTGGGTCATCTACAACTTCACCAACCTATGTGTCATCCACAACTCCACCAGCCTTTGTGTCATCCACAACTCCACCAAACTTTTTGTCATCCACAGCTCCACAAAACATTGTGTCTTCCACAACTCCACCAGCCTATGTATCATCCACAACTTCATCAGCCTTTGTGTCATCCACAACTCCACCAACCTTTGTTTCATTTTCAACTCCACCAACCTTTGTGTCATCCATAACTCCACCAACCTCTGTGTCATCCATAACTCCACCAACATTTGTGTCATCCACAATTCCACCAACATTTGTTTCATTTTCAACTCCACCAACCTTTGTGTCATCCATAACTCCACCAACCTCTGTGTCATCCATAACTCCACCAACATTTCTGTCATCCACAATTCCACCAACCCTTGTGTCATCCATAACTCCACCAACCTTTGTGTCATCCACAATTCCACCAACTTTTGTGTCATCCACAACTCCACCAGTGTTTGTGTCAGATACAACTTCACCAACCTTTGTGTCATCCACAACTTCACCGACATTTGTGTCATCCACAACTCCACCAGCCTTTGTGTCATCCACAAGTTCACCAACCTTTGTGTCATCCACAACTCCACCAACCTTTGTTTCATATACAACTCCACCAACCTTTCTGTCACCCACAACTCCACCAGCCTTTATATCATCCACAACTCCACCAACCTTTGTGTCATCGACAACTTCACCAACCTTTGTATCATCCACAACTCCACGAGACTTTGTGTCATCTACAACTCCACCAGCCTTTGTGTCATCCGCAACTCCACCAACCTTTGTGTCATCTACAACTCCACCAACCTTTGTATCATCCACAACTCCACGAGACTTTGTGTCATCTACAACTCCACCAGCCTTTGTGTCATCCGCAACTCCACCAACCTTTGTATCATCCGCAACTCCACCAACCTCTGTGTCATCCACAACTTCACCAACCTTTGTGTCATACACAACTCCACCAACCTTTCTGTCATCCAGAACTTCACCAAACCTTTTTGTCATATACAACTCCACCAACCTTTGTGTCATCCGCAACTCCACCAAACTTTGTGTCATCTACAACTTCACCAACCTTTGTGTCATTAACAGCTCACCTAAACTTTGTGTCATCTACAACTCCACCAACCTTTGTGTCAGCTACAACTCCACCAAACTTTGTGTCATCCACAACTCCACGAGACTTTGTGTCATCCACAAGTTCACCAACCTTTGTGTCATCCACAACTCCACCAACCTTTGTTTCATATACAACTCCACCAACCTTTCTGTCACCCAGAACTCCACCAGCCTTTATATCATCCACAACTCCACCAACCTTTGTGTCATCGACAACTTCACCAACCTTTGTATCATCCACAACTCCACGAGACTTTGTGTCATCTACAACTCCACCAGCCTTTGTGTCATCCGCAACTCCACCAACCTTTGTGTCATCTACAACTCCACCAACCTTTGTATCATCCACAACTCCACGAGACTTTGTGTCATCTACAACTCCACCAGCCTTTGTGTCATCCGCAACTCCACCAACCTTTGTATCATCCGCAACTCCACCAACCTCTGTGTCATCCACAACTTCACCAACCTTTGTGTCATACACAACTCCACCAACCTTTCTGTCATCCACAACTTCACCAAACCTTTTTGTCATATACAACTCCACCAACCTTTGTGTCATCCGCAACTCCACCAAACTTTGTGTCATCTACAACTTCACCAACCTTTGTGTCATTAACAGCTCACCTAAACTTTGTGTCATCTACAACTCCACCAACCTTTGTGTCAGCTACAACTCCACCAAACTTTGTGTCATCCACAACTCCACGAGACTTTGTGTCATCTACAACTCCACCAGCCTTTGTGTCATCTACAACTCCACCAGCCTTTGTATCATCCACAACTCCACCAACCATTGTGTCATCTACAACTTCACCAACATTTGTGTCATCCACAGCTTCACCAACCTTTGTGTCATCCACAACTCCACCAACCTTTGTGTCATCTACAACTCCACCAACCTTTGTGTCATCCATAACTCCTCCAGACTTAGTGTCATCCACAACTCCAACAACCTTTGTGTCATCGACAACTCCACCAACATTTGTGTCATCCACTACTCCACCAGCCTTTGTGTCATCCATAACATCACCAACCTTTCTGTCATCCACAACTTCACCAACCTTTGTTTCATCTACAACTCCATGAACCTTTGTGTCATCCACAACTCCACGACAGTTTGTGTCATCTACAACTCCACCAGCCTTTGTGTCATCTACAACTCCACCAGCCTTCGTATCATCCACAACTCCACCAGCCTTTGTGTCATCCACAACTCCACGAGACTTTGTGTCATCTACAACTCCACCAGCCTTTGTGTCATCTACAACTCCACCAGCCTTGGTATCATCCACAACTCCACCAACCTTTGGGTCATCTACAACTCCACCAACCTTTGTGTCATCCACAACTCCACCAGCCTTTGTGTCATCCACAACTCCACCAACCTTTGTGTCATCCACAACTCCACCAACCTTTGTTTCATATACAACTCCACCAACCTTTGTGTCATCCACAATTCCACCAACCTTTCTGTCATCCACAACTCCACCAACCTTTGTGTCATCTACAACTCCACCAGCCTTTCTGTCATCTACAACTCCACCAGCCTTTGTATCATCCACAACTCCACCAACCTTTGTTTCATCCACAACTCCACCAGCCTTTGTGTCATCCACAACTTCACCAACCTTTGTGTCAACTCCTCCAACGTTCGTGTCTTCCACAAATCCACCAGCCTTTGAGTCAGATACAACTTCACCAACCTTTGTGTCATCGACAACTCCACCAGCCTTTGTGTCATCCACAACTCCACCAACCTTTGTGTCATCCGCAACTCCACCAACCTTTGTGTCATCCACAACTTCACCAACCTTTGTGTCATCCATAACGTCACCAACCTTTGTATCATCCACAACTCCACGAGACTTTGTGTCATCTACAACTCCAACAGCCTTTGTGTCATCCGCAACTCCACCAGTGTTTGTGTCAGATACAACTTCACCAACCTTTGTGTCATCCACAACTTCACCGACATTTGTGTCATCCACAACTCCACCAGCCTTTGTGTCATCCACAAGTTCACCAACCTTTGTGTCATCCACAACTCCACCAACCTTTGTTTCATATAAAACTCCACCAACCTTTCTGTCACCCACAACTCCACCAGCCTTTATATCATCCACAACTCCACCAACCTTTGTGTCATCGACAACTTCACCAACCTTTGTATCATCCACAACTCCACGAGGCTTTGTGTCATCTACAACTCCACCAGCCTTTGTGTCATCCATAACTCCTCCAGACTTAGTGTCATCCACAACTCCAACAACCTTTGTGTCATCGACAACTCCACCAACATTTGTGTCATCCACTACTCCACCAGCCTTTGTGTCATCCATAACATCACCAACCTTTCTGTCATCCACAACTTCACCAACCTTTGTTTCATCTACAACTCCATGAACCTTTGTGTCATCCACAACTCCACGACAGTTTGTGTCATCTACAACTCCACCAGCCTTTGTGTCATCTACAACTCCACCAGCCTTCGTATCATCCACAACTCCACCAGCCTTTGTGTCATCCACAACTCCACGAGACTTTGTGTCATCTACAACTCCACCAGCCTTTGTGTCATCTACAACTCCACCAGCCTTGGTATCATCCACAACTCCACCAACCTTTGGGTCATCTACAACTCCACCAACCTTTGTGTCATCCACAACTCCACCAGCCTTTGTGTCATCCACAACTCCACCAACCTTTGTGTCATCCACAACTCCACCAACCTTTGTTTCATATACAACTCCACCAACCTTTGTGTCATCCACAATTCCACCAACCTTTCTGTCATCCACAACTCCACCAACCTTTGTGTCATCTACAACTCCACCAGCCTTTCTGTCATCTACAACTCCACCAGCCTTTGTATCATCCACAACTCCACCAACCTTTGTTTCATCCACAACTCCACCAGCCTTTGTGTCATCCACAACTTCACCAACCTTTGTGTCAACTCCTCCAACGTTCGTGTCTTCCACAAATCCACCAGCCTTTGAGTCAGATACAACTTCACCAACCTTTGTGTCATCGACAACTCCACCAGCCTTTGTGTCATCCACAACTCCACCAACCTTTGTGTCATCCGCAACTCCACCAACCTTTGTGTCATCCACAACTTCACCAACCTTTGTGTCATCCATAACGTCACCAACCTTTGTATCATCCACAACTCCACGAGACTTTGTGTCATCTACAACTCCAACAGCCTTTGTGTCATCCGCAACTCCACCAGTGTTTGTGTCAGATACAACTTCACCAACCTTTGTGTCATCCACAACTTCACCGACATTTGTGTCATCCACAACTCCACCAGCCTTTGTGTCATCCACAAGTTCACCAACCTTTGTGTCATCCACAACTCCACCAACCTTTGTTTCATATAAAACTCCACCAACCTTTCTGTCACCCACAACTCCACCAGCCTTTATATCATCCACAACTCCACCAACCTTTGTGTCATCGACAACTTCACCAACCTTTGTATCATCCACAACTCCACGAGGCTTTGTGTCATCTACAACTCCACCAGCCTTTGTGTCATCCGCAACTCCACCAACCTTTGTGTCATCTACAACTCCACCAACCTTTGTATCATCCACAACTCCACGAGACTTTGTGTCATCTACAACTCCACCAGCCTTTGTGTCATCCGCAACTCCACCAACCTTTGTATCATCCGCAACTCCACCAACCTCTGTGTCATCCACAACTTCACCAACCTTTGTGTCATACACAACTCCACCAACCTTTCTGTCATCCACAACTTCACCAAACCTTTTTGTCATATACAACTCCACCAACCTTTGTGTCATCCGCAACTCCACCAAACTTTGTGTCATCTACAACTTCACCAACCTTTGTGTCATTAACAGCTCACCTAAACTTTGTGTCATCTACAACTCCACCAACCTTTGTGTCAGCTACAACTCCACCAAACTTTGTGTCATCCACAACTCCACGAGACTTTGTGTCATCTACAACTCCACCAGCCTTTGTGTCATCTACAACTCCACCAGCCTTTGTATCATCCACAACTCCACCAACCATTGTGTCATCTACAACTTCACCAACATTTGTGTCATCCACAGCTTCACCAACCTTTGTGTCATCCACAACTCCACCAACCTTTGTGTCATCTACAACTCCACCAACCTTTGTGTCATCCATAACTCCTCCAGACTTAGTGTCATCCACAACTCCAACAACCTTTGTGTCATCGACAACTCCACCAACATTTGTGTCATCCACTACTCCACCAGCCTTTGTGTCATCCATAACATCACCAACCTTTCTGTCATCCACAACTTCACCAACCTTTGTTTCATCTACAACTCCATGAACCTTTGTGTCATCCACAACTCCACGACAGTTTGTGTCATCTACAACTCCACCAGCCTTTGTGTCATCTACAACTCCACCAGCCTTCGTATCATCCACAACTCCACCAGCCTTTGTGTCATCCACAACTCCACGAGACTTTGTGTCATCTACAACTCCACCAGCCTTTGTGTCATCTACAACTCCACCAGCCTTGGTATCATCCACAACTCCACCAACCTTTGGGTCATCTACAACTCCACCAACCTTTGTGTCATCCACAACTCCACCAGCCTTTGTGTCATCCACAACTCCACCAACCTTTGTGTCATCCACAACTCCACCAACCTTTGTTTCATATACAACTCCACCAACCTTTGTGTCATCCACAATTCCACCAACCTTTCTGTCATCCACAACTCCACCAACCTTTGTGTCATCTACAACTCCACCAGCCTTTCTGTCATCTACAACTCCACCAGCCTTTGTATCATCCACAACTCCACCAACCTTTGTTTCATCCACAACTCCACCAGCCTTTGTGTCATCCACAACTTCACCAACCTTTGTGTCAACTCCTCCAACGTTCGTGTCTTCCACAAATCCACCAGCCTTTGAGTCAGATACAACTTCACCAACCTTTGTGTCATCGACAACTCCACCAGCCTTTGTGTCATCCACAACTCCACCAACCTTTGTGTCATCCGCAACTCCACCAACCTTTGTGTCATCCACAACTTCACCAACCTTTGTGTCATCCATAACGTCACCAACCTTTCTGTCATCCACAACTTCACCAACCATTGTTTCATCTACAACTCCACCAACCTTTGTGTCATCCACAACTCCACGACAGTTTGTGTCATCCACAACTCCACGAGACTTTGTGTCATCTACAACTCCACCAACCTTTGGGTCATCTACAACTCCACCAACTTTTGTCTCATCCACAATTCCACCAACCTTTGTGTCATCCACAACTCCACCAACCTTTGTGTCATCCGCAACTCCACCAACCTTTGTGTCATCCACAACTTCACCAACCTTTGTGTCATCCACAACTCCACCAACCTTTCTGTCATCCACAACTTCACCAAACCTTTTTGTCATATACAACTGCACCAGCCTTTGTATCATCCACAACTCCACCAACCAGTGTGTCATCTACAACTTCACCAACCTTTGTGTCATCCACAACTCCACCAACCTTTGTGTCATCCACAACTCCACCAACCTTTGTGTCATCCACAACTCCTCCAACCTTCGTGTCTTCCACAAATTCACCAGCCTTTGAGTCAGATACAACTTCACCAACCTTTGTGTCATCGACAACTCCACCAGCCTTTGTGTCATCCACAACTCCACCTGCCTTTGTGTCACCCAGAACTTCACCAACCTTTGTGTTGTCTACAACTCCACCAGCATTTGTGTCATCCACAACTCCACCAGCCTTTGTGTCAGATACAACTCCACCAAACTTTGTGTCATCCACAACTCCACCAAACTTTGTGTCATCCACATCTCCACCAGACTTTGTTTCATCCACAACTCCACCAGCCGTTGTGTCATCCACAACTCCAGCAACCTTCCTTTCATATACAACTCCACCAACCTTTATGTCATCCATAACTCCACCAACCTTTGTGTCATCAATAAGCCCAGAAACCTTTGTGTCATCCACAATTCCACCAACCCTTGTGTCATCCATAACTCCACCAACCTTTGTGTCATCCACAATTCCACCAACCATTGTGTCATCCATAACTCCACCAACCTTTGTCTCATCCATAACTCCACCAACCTTTGTCTCATCCACAATTCCACCAACCTTTGTGTCATCCACAACTCCACCAACCTTTGTGTCATCCACAACTCAACCAACCTTTGGGTCATCCATAACGTCACCAACCTTTCTGTCATCCACATCTTCACCAAACGTTGTGTCATCTACAACTCCACCAACCTGTGTGTCATCCACCGCTCCACGAGACTTTGTGTCATCAACAACTCCACCAAAGTATATTTCATCCACAACTCCATCAGCCTTTGTGTCATCCACAACTCCACCAGCCTTAGTGTCATCCACAACTCCACCAACCTTTGTGTCATACACAACTCCACCAACCTTCCTGTCATCCACAATGTCACCAGCCTTTGTGTCATCTACAACTTCAACAACCATTTTGTCATCCACAACTCCACCAACCTTTGTGTCATCCACAACTCCACAAACCTTTGTTTCATATACAACCCCACCACCCTTTGTGTCATCGACAATTCCACCACCCTTTGTGTCATCCAGAACTCCACCAACCTTTGTGTCATCTACAACTCCACCAAACTTTGTGTCATCCATAACTCCTCCAGCCTTAGTGTCATCCACAACTCCACCAACCATTGTGTCATCGACAACTCCACGAGACTTTGTCTCATCTACAACTCCACCAACCTTTGTGTCATATACAACTCCACAAACCCTTGTCTAATCCACAACACCAACAAAATTTGTGTCATCCATAACACCACGAGACTTTGTGTCATCCACAAATCCACCATCCTTTGTGTCATCCACAACTTCACCAACCTTTGTGCCATCCACAACTTCGCCAACCTTTGTGTCATGCAGAACTCCACCAACCTTTGTGTCATCCACAATTCCACCAACCTTTGTGTCATCCACAACTCCACCAGCCTTTGTGTCAGATACAACTTCACCAACCTTTGTGTCATCCACAACTTCACCGACATTTGTGTCATCCACAACTCCACCAGCCTTTGTGTCATCCACAACTTCACCAACCTTTGTGTCATCCACAACTCCACCAACCTTTGTGTCATCTACAACTCCACCAACCGTTGTGTCATCCACAACTCCACCAGCCTTTGTGTCAGATACAACTTCACCAACCTTTGTGTCATCCACAGCTCACCCAACCTTTGTGTCATCCACAACTCCACCAGCCTTTGTGTCATCCACAAATTCACCAACCTTTGTGTCATCCACAACTCCACCAACCTTTGTGTCATCTACAACTCCACCAACCTTTGTGTCATCCATAAATCCTCCAGCCTTAGTCTCATGCACAACTCCACCAGCCTTTGTGTCATCCACAACTCTACCAACCTTTGTGTCATCCACAACTCCACCAACCTTTGTGTCATCCATAACGTAACCAAACTTTCTGTCATCCACATCTTCACCAACCTTTGTGTCATCTACAACTCCACCAACCTTTGTGTCATCCACAGCTCCACGAGACTTTGTGTCATCTACAACTCCACCAGCCGTTGTGTCATCTACAACTCCACCAGCCTTTGTATCATCCACAACTCCACCAACCTTCGTGTCATCTACAACTCCACCATCCTTTGTGTCATCTACAACTTCACCAACCTTTGTGTCATCCACAACTACACCAACCTTTGTGTCTTCTACAACTCCACCAACCTTTGTGTCATTTACAATTCCACCAACCTTTGTGTCATCCATAACGTAACCAAACTTTCTGTCATCCACATCTTCACCAACCTTTGTGTCATCTACAACTCCACCAACCTTTGTGTCATCCACAGCTCCACGAGACTTTGTGTCATCTACAACTCCACCAGCCTTTGTGTCATCTACAACTCCACCAGCCTTTGTATCATCCACAACTCCACCAACCTTTGTGTCATCTATAACTCCAGCATCCTTTGTGTCATCTACAACTTCACCAACCTTTGTGTCATCCACAACTACACCAACCTTTGTGTCTTCTACAACTCCACCAACCTTTGTGTCATTTACAATTCCACCAACCTTTGTGTCATGCAAAACTCCACGAGACTTTGTGTCATCTACAAATCCAACAACCTTTGGGTCATCTACACCAACCTTTGTGTCATCCACAGCTCCACGAAACTTTGTGTCTTCCACAACTCCACCAGCCTATGTGTCATCCACAACTTCATCAGCCTTTGTGTCATCCACAACTCCACCAGCCTTTGTGTCATCCACAACTCCACCAACCTTTGTTTCATTTACAACTCAACCAACATTTGTGTCATCCACTATTCCACCAGCATTTGTGTCATCCATAAAGTCACCAACCTTTCTGTCATCCACAACTTCACCAACCTTTGTTTCATCTACAACTCCACCAACCTTTGTGTCATCCACAACTCCACGACAGTTTGTGTCATCTACAACTCCACCAGCCTTTGTGTCATCTACAACTCCACCAGCCTTTGTATCATCCACAACTCCTCCAACCTTTGTGTCATCTACAACTCCACCAACCTTTGTGTCATCCACAACTCCACGAGACTTTGTGTCATCTACAACTCCACCAACCTTTGGGTCATCTACAACTCCACCAACCTCTGTGTCATCCACAATTCCACCAACATTTGTGTCATCCACAATTCCACCAACCCTTGTGTCATCCATAACTCCACCAACCTTTGTGTCATCCACAATTCCACCAACTTTTGTGTCATCCAAAACTCCACCAGTGTTTGTGTCAGATACAACTTCACCAACCTTTGTGTCATCCACAACTTCACCGACATTTGTGTCATCCACAACTCCACCAGCCTTTGTGTCATCCACAACTTCACCAATCTTTGTGTCATCCACAACTCCACCAACCTTTGTGTCATCCACAACTCCACCAGCCTTTGTGTCAGATACAACTTCACCAACCTTTGTGTCATCCACAACTCTACCAACCTTTGTGTCATCCACAACTCCACCAACCTTTGTGTCATCCATAACGTAACCAAACTTTCTGTCATCCACATCTTCACCAACCTTTGTGTCATCTACAACTCCACCAACCTTTGTGTCATCCACAGCTCACCCAACCTTTGTGTCATCCACAACTTCACCAACCTTTGTGTCATCCACAACTCCACCAACCTTTCTGTCATCCACAACTTCACCAAACCTTTTTGTCATATACAACTCCACCAGCCTTTGTATCATCCACAACTCCACCAACCAGTGTGTCATCTAGAACTTCACCAACCTTTGTGTCATCCACAACTCCACCAACTTTGTGTCATCCACAACTCCACCAACCTTTGTTTCATCCACAACTCCACCAGCCTTTGTGTCATCCACAACTTCACCAACCTTTGTGCCATCCACAACTCCTCCAACCTTCGTGTCTTCCACAAATCCACCAACCTTTGTGTCGTCTACAACTCCACCAGCATTTGTGTCATCCACAACTCCACCAGCCTTTGTGTCATCTACAACTCCACCAGCCTTTGTATCATCCACAACTCCTCCAACCTTTGTGTCATCCACAATTCCACCAACATTTGTGTCATCCACAATTCCACCAACCCTTGTGTCATCCATAACTCCACCAACCTTTGTGTCATCCACAATTCCACCAACTTTTGTGTCATCCAAAACTCCACCAGTGTTTGTGTCAGATACAACTTCACCAATCTTTGTGTCATCCACAACTTCACCGACATTTGTGTCATCCACAACTCCACCAGCCTTTGTGTCATCCACAACTTCACCAATCTTTGTGTCATCCACAACTCCACCAACCTTTGTGTCATCCACAACTCCACCAGCCTTTGTGTCAGATACAACTTCACCAACCTTTGTGTCATCCACAACTCTACCAACCTTTGTGTCATCCACAACTCCACCAACCTTTGTGTCATCCATAACGTAACCAAACTTTCTGTCATCCACATCTTCACCAACCTTTGTGTCATCTACAACTCCACCAACCTTTGTGTCATCCACAGCTCACCCAACCTTTGTGTCATCCACAACTTCACCAACCTTTGTGTCATCCACAACTCCACCAACCTTTCTGTCATCCACAACTTCACCAAACCTTTTTGTCATATACAACTCCACCAGCCTTTGTATCATCCACAACTCCACCAACCTTTGTGTCATCCACAACTCCACCAGCCTTTGTGTCAGATACAACTTCACCAACCTTTGTGTCATCCATAACGTAACCAAACTTTCTGTCATCCACATCTTCACCAACCTTTGTGTCATCTACAACTCCACCAACCTTTGTGTCATCCACAGCTCACCCAACCTTTGTGTCATCCACAACTCCACCAACCTTTGTGTCATCCATAACGTAACCAAACTTTCTGTCATCCACATCTTCACCAACCTTTGTGTCATCTACAACTCCACCAACCTTTGTGTCATCCACAGCTCACCCAACCTTTGTGTCATCCACAACTCCACCAGTCTTTGTGTCATCCACAAATTCACCAACCTTTGTGTCATTCACAACTCCACCAACCTTTGTGTCATCTACAACTCCACCAAACTTTGTGTCATCCATAACTCCTCCAGCCTTAGTCTCATGCACAACTCCACCAGCCTTTGTGTCATCCACAACTCAACCAACCTTTGTGTCATCCATAACGTAACCAAACTTTCTGTCATCCACATCTTCACCAACCTTTGTGACATCTACAACTCCACCAACCTTTGTGTCATCCACAGCTCCACGAGACTTTGTGACATCTACAACTCCACCAGCCTTTGTGTCATCTACAACTCCACCAGCCTTTGTATCATCCACAACTCCACCAACATTTGTGTCATCTACAACTCCACCATCCTTTGAGTCATCTACAACTTCACCAACCTTTGTGTCATCCACAACTACACCAACCTTTGTGTCTTCTACAACTCCACCAACCTTTGTGTCATTTACAATTCCACCAACCTTTGTGTCATGCAAAACTCCACGAGACTTTGTGTCATCTACAAATCCACCAACCTTTGGGTCATCTACACCAACCTTTGTGTCATCCACAGCTCCACGAAAGTTTGTGTCTTCCACAACTCCACCAGCCTATGTGTCATCCACAACTTCATCAGCCTTTGTGTCATCCACAACTCCACCAGCCTTTGTGTCATCCACCACTCCACCAACCTTTGTTTCATTTACAACTCCACCAACATTTGTGTCATCCACTATTCCACCAGCCTTTGTGTCATCCATAACGTCACCAACCTTTCTGTCATCCACAACTTCACCAACCTTTGTTTCATCTACAACTCCACCAACCTTTGTGTCATCCACAACTCCACGACAGTTTGTGTCATCTACAACTCCACCAGCCTTTGTGTCATCTACAACTCCACCAGCCTTTGTATCATCCACAACTCCACCAACCTTTGTGTCATCTACAACTCCACCAACCTTTGTGTCATCCACAACTCCACGAGACTTTGTGTCATCTACAACTCCACCAACCTTTGGGTCATCTACAACTCCACCAACTTTTGTCTCATCCACAATTCCACCAACCTTTGTGTCATCCACAACTCCACCAACCTTTGTGTCATCCGCAACTCCATCAACCTTTGTGTCATCCACAACTCCACCAACCTTTCTGTCATCCACAACTTCACCAAACCTTTTTGTCATATACAACTCCACCAGCCTTTGTATCATCCACAACTCCACCAACCAGTGTGTCATCTAGAACTTCACCAACCTTTGTGTCATCCACATCTCCACCAACCTTTGTGTCATCCACAACTCCACCAACCTTTGTTTCATCCACAACTCCACCAGCCTTTGTGTCATCCACAACTTCACCAACCTTTGTGCCATCCACAACTCCTCCAACCTTCGTGTCTTCCACAAATCCACCAGCCTTTGAGTCAGATACAACTTCACCAACCTTTGTGTCATCGACAACTCCACCAGCCTTTGTGTCATCCACAACTCCACCAGCCTTTGTGTCATCCAGAACTTCACCAACCTTTGTGTCGTCTACAACTCCACCAGCATTTGTGTCATCCACAACTCCACCAGCCTTTGTGTCAGATACAAGTCCACCAAACTTTGTGTCATCCACAACTCCACCAAACTTTGTGTCATCCACATCTCCACCAGCCTTTGTTTCATCCACAACTCCACCAGCCGTTGTGTCATCCACAACTCCACCAACATTTCTTTCATATACAACTCCACCAACCTTTATGTCATCCATAACTCCACCAACCTTTGTGTCACCCACAACTCCACCAGCCTTTATATCATCCACAACTCCACCAACCTTTGTGTCATCGACAACTTCACCAAACTTTGTGTCATCCACAACTCCACCAACCTTTGTGTCATCTACAACTCCACCAACCTTTGTATCATCCACAACTCCACGAGACTTTGTGTCATCTACAACTCCACCAGCCTTTGTGTCATCCGCAACTCCACCAACCTTTGTATCATCCGCAACTCCACCAACCTCTGTGTCATCCATAACTCCACCAACATTTGTGTCATCCACAATTCCACCAACCCTTGTGTCATCCATAACTCCACCAACCTTTGTGTAATCCACAATTCCACCAACTTTTGTGTCATCCACAACTCCACCAGTGTTTGTGTCAGATACAACTTCACCAACCTTTGTGTCATCCACAACTTCACCGACATTTGTGTCATCCACAACTCCACCAGCCTTTGTGTCATCCACAACTTCTCCAACCTTTGTGTCATCCACAACTCCACCAACCTTTGTGTCATCCACAACTCCACCAGCCTTTGTGTCAGATACAACTTCACCAACCTTTGTGTCATCCATAACGTAACCAAACTTTCTGTCATCCACATCTTCACCAACCTTTGTGTCATCTACAACTCCACCAACCTTTGTGTCATCCACAGCTCACCCAACCTTTGTGTCATCCACAACTCCACCAACCTTTGTGTCATCCATAACGTAACCAAACTTTCTGTCATCCACATCTTCACCAACCTTTGTGTCATCTACAACTCCACCAACCTTTGTGTCATCCACAGCTCACCCAACCTTTGTGTCATCCACAACTCCACCAGTCTTTGTGTCATCCACAAATTCACCAACCTTTGTGTCATCCACAACTCCACCAACCTTTGTGTCATCTACAACTCCACCAAACTTTGTGTCATCCATAACTCCTCCAGCCTTAGTCTCATGCACAACTCCACCAGCCTTTGTGTCATCCACAACTCTACCAACCTTTGTGTCATCCACAACTCCACCAACCTTTGTGTCATCCATAACGTAACCAAACTTTCTGTCATCCACATCTTCACCAACCTTTGTGACATCTACAACTCCACCAACCTTTGTGTCATCCACAGCTCCACGAGACTTTGTGACATCTACAACTCCACCAGCCTTTGTGTCATCTACAACTCCACCAGCCTTTGTATCATCCACAACTCCACCAACCTTTGTGTCATCTACAACTCCACCATCCTTTGAGTCATCTACAACTTCACCAACCTTTGTGTCATCCACAACTACACCAACCTTTGTGTCTTCTACAACTCCACCAACCTTTGTGTCATTTACAATTCCACCAACCTTTGTGTCATGCAAAACTCCACGAGACTTTGTGTCATCTACAAATCCACCAACCTTTGGGTCATCTACACCAACCTTTGTGTCATCCACAGCTCCACGAAAGTTTGTGTCTTCCACAACTCCACCAGCCTATGTGTCATCCACAACTTCATCAGCCTTTGTGTCATCCACAACTCCACCAGCCTTTGTGTCATCCACCACTCCACCAACCTTTGTTTCATTTACAACTCCACCAACATTTGTGTCATCCACTATTCCACCAGCCTTTGTGTCATCCATAACGTCACCAACCTTTCTGTCATCCACAACTTCACCAACCTTTGTTTCATCTACAACTCCACCAACCTTTGTGTCATCCACAACTCCACGACAGTTTGTGTCATCTACAACTCCACCAGCCTTTGTGTCATCTACAACTCCACCAGCCTTTGTATCATCCACAACTCCACCAACCTTTGTGTCATCTACAACTCCACCAACCTTTGTGTCATCCACAACTCCACGAGACTTTGTGTCATCTACAACTCCACCAACCTTTGGGTCATCTACAACTCCACCAACTTTTGTCTCATCCACAATTCCACCAACCTTTGTGTCATCCACAACTCCACCAACCTTTGTGTCATCCGCAACTCCATCAACCTTTGTGTCATCCACAACTCCACCAACCTTTCTGTCATCCACAACTTCACCAAAACTTTTTGTCATATACAACTCCACCAGCCTTTGTATCATCCACAACTCCACCAACCAGTGTGTCATCTAGAACTTCACCAACCTTTGTGTCATCCACATCTCCACCAACCTTTGTGTCATCCACAACTCCACCAACCTTTGTTTCATCCACAACTCCACCAGCCTTTGTGTCATCCACAACTTCACCAACCTTTGTGCCATCCACAACTCCTCCAACCTTCGTGTCTTCCACAAATCCACCAGCCTTTGAGTCAGATACAACTTCACCAACCTTTGTGTCATCGACAACTCCACCAGCCTTTGTGTCATCCACAACTCCACCAGCCTTTGTGTCATCCAGAACTTCACCAACCTTTGTGTCGTCTACAACTCCACCAGCATTTGTGTCATCCACAACTCCACCAGCCTTTGTGTCAGATACAAGTCCACCAAACTTTGTGTCATCCACAACTCCACCAAACTTTGTGTCATCCACATCTCCACCAGCCTTTGTTTCATCCACAACTCCACCAGCCGTTGTGTCATCCACAACTCCACCAACATTTCTTTCATATACAACTCCACCAACCTTTATGTCATCCATAACTCCACCAACCTTTGTGTCATCAATAAGCCCAGAAACCTTTGTGTCATCCACAATTCCACCAACCCTTGTGTCATCCATAACTCCACCAACCTTTGTGTCATCCACAATTCCACCAACCTTTGTGTCATCCACAACTCAACCAACCTTTGTGTCATCCATAACGTCACCAACCTTTCTGTCATCCACATCTTCACTAAACTTTGTGTCATCTACAACTCCACCAACCTTTGTGTCATCCACCGCTCCACGAGATTTTGTGTCATTTACAACTCCACCAAAGTATGTTTCATCCACAACTGCATCAGCCTTTGTGTCATCCACAACTCCACCAGCCTTAGTGTCATCCACAACTCCACCAACTTTTGTGTCATCCACAACTCCACCAACCTTCCTGTCATGCACAATGTCACCAGCCTTTGTGTCATCTACAACTTCAACAACCATTTTGTCATCCACAACTCCACCCACCTTTGTGTCATCCACAACTCCACCAACCTTTGTTTCATATAAAACTCCACGAACCTTTGTGTCATCCACAATTCCACCAACCTTTGTGTCATCCAGAACTCCACCAACCTTTGTGTCATCTACAACTCCACCAGCATTTGTGTCATCCACAACTCCACCAGCCTTTGTGTCAGATACAACTCCACCAAACTTTGTGTCATCCACAACTCCACCAAACTTTGTGTCATCCACATCTCCACCAGCCTTTGTTTCATCCACAACTCCACCAGCCGTTGTGTCATCCACAACTCCACCAACATTTCTTTCATATACAACTCCACCAACCTTTATGTCATCCATAACTCCACCAACCTTTGTGTCATCAATAAGCCCAGAAACCTTTGTGTCATCCACAATTCCACCAACCCTTGTGTCATCCATAACTCCACCAACCTTTGTGTCATCCAAAATTCCACCAACCATTGTGTCATCCATAACTCCACCAACCTTTGTCTCATCCACAATTCCACCAACCTTTGTGTCATCCACAACTCCACCAACCTTTGTGTCATCCACAACTCAACCAACCTTTGTGTCATCCATAACGTCACCAACCTTTCTGTCATCCACATCTTCACTAAACTTTGTGTCATCTACAACTCCACCAACCTTTGTGTCATCCACCGCTCCACGAGATTTTGTGTCATTTACAACTCCACCAAAGTATGTTTCATCCACAACTGCATCAGCCTTTGTGTCATCCACAACTCCACCAGCCTTAGTGTCATCCTCAACTCCACCAACCTTTGTGTCATCCACAACTCCACCAACCTTCCTGTCATCCACAATGTCACCAGCCTTTGTGTCATCTACAACTTCAACAACCATTTTGTCATCCACAACTCCACCCACCTTTGTGTCATCCACAACTCCACCAACCTTTGTTTCATATAAAACTCCACGAACCTTTGTGTCATCCACAATTCCACCAACCTTTGTGTCATCCAGAACTCCACCAACCTTTGTGTCATCTACAACTCCACCAAACTTTGTGTCATCCATATCTCCTCCAGCCTTAGTGTCATCCACAACTCCACCAACCTTTGTGTCATCTACAACTTCACCAACCTTTGTGTCATCCACAGGTCACCCAACCTTTGTGTCATACACAACTCCACGAGACTTTGTCTCATGTACAACTCCACCAACCTTTGTGTCATATACAACTCCACAAACCCTTGTCTAATCCACAACACCAACAAAATTTGTGTCATCCATAACACCACGAGACTTTGTGTCATCCACAACTCCACCAACCTTTGTGTCATCCACAACATCACCAACCTTTGTGTCATCCACAACTTCGCCAACCTTTGTGTCATGCAGAACTCCACCAAACTTTGTGTCATACACAACTCCACCAGCCTTTGTGTCAGATACAACTTCACCAACCTTTGTGTCATCCACAACTTCACCGACATTTGTGTCATCCACAACTCCACCAGCCTTTGTGTCATCCACAACTTCACCAACCTTTGTGTCATCCACAACTCCACCAACCTTTGTGTCATCTACAACTCCACCAACCTTTGTGTCATTCATAACGTCACCAACCTTTCTGTCATCCACATCTTCACCAACCTTTGTGTCATCTAGAACTCCACCAACCTTTGTGTCATCCACAGCTCCACGAGACTTTGTGTCATCTACAACTCCACCAGCCTTTGTGTCATCTACAACTCCACCAGCCTTTGTATCATCCACAACTCCACCAGCCTTAGTGTCATCCACAACTCCACCAACCTTTGTGTCATACACAACTCCACCAACCTTCCTGTCATCCACAATGTCACCAGCCTTTGTGTCATCTACAACTTCAACAACCATTTTGTCATCCACAACTCCACCAACCTTTGTGTCATCCACAACTCCACCAACCTTTGTTTCATATACAACTCCACCAACCTTTGTGTCATCTACAACTCCACCAAACTTTGTGTCATCCATATCTCCTCCAGCCTTAGTGTCATCCACAACTCCACCAACCTTTGTGTCATCTACAACTCCACGAGACTTTGTCTCATCTACAACTCCACCAACCTTTGTGTCATATACAACTCCACAAACCCTTGTCTAATCCACAACACCAACAAAATTTGTGTCATCCATAACACCACGAGACTTTGTGTCATCCACAACTCCACCAACATTTGTGTCATCCACAACTTCACCAAACTTTGTGTCATCCACAACCTCGCCAACCTTTGTGTCATGCAGAACTCCACCAAACTTTGTGCCATCCACAATTCCACCAACCTTTGTGTCATCCACAACTCCACCAGCCTTTGTGTCAGATACAACTTCACCAACCTTTGTGTCATCCACAACTTCACCGACATTTGTGTCATCCACAACTCCACCAGCCTTTGTGTCATCCACAACTTCACCAACCTTTGTGTCATCCACAACTCCACCAACCTTTGTGTCATCTACAACTCCACCAACCTTTGTGTCATCCACAACTCCACCAACCTTTGTGTCATCCACAACTTCAACAGCCTTTGTGTCAGATACAAATCCACCAACCTTTGTGTCATCTACAACTCCACCAATCTTTGTGTCATCCACAACTCCACCAGCCTTTGTGTCAGATACAACTTCACCAACCTTTGTGTCATCCACAACTCCACTAGCCTTTGTGTCATCCACAAATTCACCAACCTTTGTGTCATCCACAACTCCACCAACCTTTGTGTCCTCTACAACACCACCAACCTTTGTGTCATCCACAACTCCACCAGCCTTTGTGTCATCCACAAATTCACCAACCTTTGTGTCATCCACAACTCCACCAACCTTTGTGTCATCTAAAACTCCACCAACCTTTCTGTCATCCACAACTCCACCAACCTTTGTGTCATCCACAACTCCACCAACCTTTGTTTCATCCGCAACTCCACCAGCCTTTGTGTCAGATACAACTCCACCAACCTTTGTGTCATCTACAACTCCACCAACCTTTGTGTCATCCACAACTCCACCAGCCTTTGTGTCATCCACAAATTCACCAACCTTTGTGTCATCCACAACTCTACCAACCTTTGTGTCATCTACAACACCACCAACCTTTGTGTCATCCATAACTCCTCCAGCCTTAGTGTCATGCACAACTCCACCAGCCTTTGTGTCATCCACAACTCTACCAACCTTTGTGTCATCCACAACTCCACCAACCTTTGTGTCATCCATCACGTAACCAAACTTTCTGTCATCCACATCTTCACCAACCTTTGGGTCATCTACAACTCCACCAGCCTTTGTGTCATCTACAACTCCACCAGCCTTTGTATCATCCACAACTCCACCAACCTTTGTGTCATGCAAAACTCCACGAGACTTTGTGTCATCTACAACTCCACCAAACTTTTGGGTCATCTACAACTCCACCAACCTTTGTGTCATCCACAACTCCACCAGCCTTTGTGTCATCCACAACTTCACAAAACTTTGTGTCATCCACAACTCCACCAGCCTTTGTGTCATCCACAACTTCACCAACCTTTGTGTCATCCACGACTTCACCAACCTTTGTGTCATCCACAACTCCACCAACCTTTGTGTCATCCACAATCCCACCAAAGTATGTTTCATCCACAAATCCATCAGCCTTTGTGTCATCCACAACTCCACCAGCCTTAGTGTCATCCACAACTCCACCAACCTTTGTGTCATCCACAACTCCACCAACCTTCCTGTCATCCACAATGTCACCAGCCTTTGTGTCATCTACAACTTCAACAACCATTTTGTCATCCACAACTCCACCAACCTTTGTGTCATCCACAACTCCACCAACCTTTGTTTCATATACAACTCCACCAAACTTTGTGTCATCTACAACTCCACCAAACTTTGTGTCATCCATATCTCCTCCAGCCGTAGTGTCATCCACAACTCCACCAACCTTTGTGTCATCTACAACTTCAGCAACCTTTGTGTCATCCTCAGGTCACCCAACCTTTGTGTCATACACAACTCCACGAGACTTTGTCTCATCTACAACTCCACCAACCTTTGTGTCATATACAACTCCACAAACCCTTGTCTAATCCACAACACCAACAAAATTTGTGTCATCCATAACACCACGAGACTTTGTGTCATCCACAACTCCACCAACCTTTGTGTCATCCACAACTCCACCAAACTTTGTGTCATCCACATCTCCACCAGCCTTTGTTTCATCCACAACTCCACGAGCCATTGTGTCATCCACAACTCCACCAACATTTCTTACATATACAACTCCACCAACCTTTATGTCATCCATAACTCCACCAACCTTTGTGTCATCAATAAGCCCAGAAACCTTTGTGTCATCCACAATTCCACCAACCCTTGTGTCATCCATAACTCCACCAAGCTTTGTGTCATCCACAATTCCACCAACCATTGTGTCATCCATAACTCCACCAACCTTTGTGTCATCCACAACTCCACCAACCTTTGTGTCATCCACAACTCAACCAACCTTTGTGTCATCCATAACGTCACCTACCTTTCTGTCATCCACATCTTCACTAAACTTTGTGTCAGCTACAACTCCACCAACCTTTGTGTCATCCACCGTTCCACGAGATTTTGTGTCATCTACAACTCCACCAAAGTATGTTTCATCCACAACTGCATCAGCCTTTGTGTCATCCACAACTCCACCAGCCTTAGTGTCATCCACAACTCCACCAACCTTTGTGTCATCCACAACTCCACCAACCTTCCTGTCATCCACAATGTCACCAGCCTTTGTGTCATCTACAACTTCAACAACCATTTTGCCATCCACAACTCCACCAACCTTTGTGTCATCCACAACTCCACCAACCTTTGTTTCATATAAAACTCCACGAATCTTTGTGTCATCCACAATTCCACCAACCTTTGTGTCATCCAGAACTCCACCAACCTTTGTATCATCTACAACTCCACCAAACTTTGTGTCATCCATATCTCCTCCAGCCTTAGTGTCATCCACAACTCCACCAACCTTTGTGTCATCTACAACTTCACCAACCTTTGTGTCATCCACAGGTCACCCAACCTTTGTGTCATACACAACTCCACGAGACTTTGTCTCATGTACAACTCCACCAGCCTTTGTGTCATATACAACTCCACAAACCCTTGTCTAATCCACAACACCAACAAAATTTGTGTCATCCATAACACCACGAGACTTTGTGTCATCCACAACTCCACCAACCTTTGTGTCATCCACAACTTCGCCAACCTTTGTGTCATGCAGAACTCCACCAAACTTTGTGTCATACACAACTCCACCAGCCTTTCTGTCAGATACAACTTCACCAACCTTTGTGTCATCCACAACTTCACCGACATTTGTGTCATCCACAACTCCACCAGCCTTTGTGTCATCCACAACTTCACCAACCTTTGTGTCATCCACAACTCCACCAACCTTTGTGTAATCTACAACTCCACCAACCTTTGTGTCATTCATAACGTCACCAACCTTTCTGTCATCCACATCTTCACCAACCTTTGTGTCATCTAGAACTCCACCAACCTTTGTGTCATCCACAGCTCCACGAGACTTTGTGTCATCTACAACTCCACCAGCCTTTGTGTCATCTACAACTCCACCAGCCTTTGTATCATCCACAACTAAACCAACCTTTGTGTCATCTACAACTCCACCAACCTTTGTATCATCTACAACTTCGCCAACCTTTGTGGCATCCACAACTACACCAACCTTTGTGTCTTCTAAAACTCCATCTATCTTTGTGTCATTTACAACTCCACCAACCTCTGTGTCATCCATAACTCCTCCAGCCTTAGTGTCATGCACAACTCCACCAGACTTTGTGTCATCCACAACTCTACCAACCTTTGTGTCATCCACAACTCCACCAACCTTTGTGTCATCCATAACGTAACCAAACTTTCTGTCATCCACATCTTCACCAACCTTTGTGTCATCTACAACTCCACCAACCTTTGTGTCATCCACAGCTCCACCAGCCTTTGTATCATCCACAACTCCTCCAACCTTTGTGTCATCTACAACTCCACCAACCTTTGTGTCATCTACAACTTCACCAACCTTTGTGTCATCCAGAACTACACCAACCTTTGTGTCTTCTACAACTCCACCAACCTTTGTGTCATGCAAAACTCCACGAGACTTTGTGTCATCTACAACTCCACCAACTTTTGGGTCATCTACAACTCCACCAACCTTTGTGTCATCCACAACTCCACCAGCCTTTGTGTCATCCACAACTTCACCAAACTTTGTGTCATCCACAACTCCACCAGCCTTTGTGTCATCCACAACTCCACCAACCTTTGTGTCATCCACGACTTCACCAACCTTTGTGTCATCCAGAAACTTCACCAACCTTTGTGTCATCTAATGCTCCACCAACCTTTGTGTCATCTACAACCCCACCAACCTTTGTGTCATCCACAATTCCACCAACCTTTGTGTCATCGATAACTCCACCAGCCTTTGTGTCTTCTGCAACTCCACCAACATCTGTGACATCTACAACTCCACCAACCTTTGTGTCATCTACAACTCCACCAGCCTTTGTGTCATCCGTAACATCACCTACCTTTCTGTTATACACAATTTCACCAACCTTTGTGTTATCTACAACTCCACCAACCTTTGTGTCATCCACAACTCCTCGAGACTTTGTGTCATCTACAACTCCACCAGCCTTTGTGTCATCTACAACTCCACCAGCCTTTGTATCATCCACAACTCCACCAACCTTTGGCTCATCTACAACTCCACCATCCTTTGTGTCATCCACAACTCCACCAGCCTTTGTGTCATCCACAACTTCACCAAACTTTGTGTCATCCACAGCTCCACGAAACTTTGTGTCTTCCACAACTCCACCAGCCTATGTGTCATCCACAACTTCATCAGCCTTTGTGTCATCCACAACTCCACCAGCCTTTGTGTCATCCACAACTCCACCAACCTTTGTGTCATCCATAACTCCACCAACCTTTGTGTCATCCACAACTCCACCAACCTTCCTGTCATCCACAACTTCACCAAACCTTTTTGTCATATACAACTCCACCAACCTTTGTGTCATCCGCAACTCCACCAAACTTTGTGTCATCTACAACTTCACCAACCTTTGTGTCATTAACAGCTCACCTAAACTTTGTGTCATCTACAACTTCACCAACCTTTGTGTCATCCACAGGTCACCCAACCTTTGTGTCATACACAACTCCACGAGACTTTGTCTCATGTACAACTCCACCAGCCTTTGTGTCATATACAACTCCACAAACCCTTGTCTAATCCACAACACCAACAAAATTTGTGTCATCCATAACACCACGAGACTTTGTGTCATCCACTACTCCACCAACCTTTGTGTCATCCACAACTTCGCCAACCTTTGTGTCATGCAGAACTCCACCAAACTTTGTGTCATACACAACTCCACCAGCCTTTGTGTCAGATACAACTTCACCAACCTTTGTGTCATCCACAACTTCACCGACATTTGTGTCATCCACAACTCCACCAGCCTTTGTGTCATCCACAACTTCACCAACCTTTGTGTCATCCACAACTCCACCAACCTTTGTGTAATCTACAACTCCACCAACCTTTGTGTCATTCATAACGTCACCAACCTTTCTGTCATCCACATCTTCACCAACCTTTGTGTCATCTAGAACTCCACCAACCTTTGTGTCATCCACAGCTCCACGAGACTTTGTGTCATCTACAACTCCACCAACCTTTGTGTCATCTACAACTTCGCCAACCTTTGTGGCATCCACAACTACACCAACCTTTGTGTCTTCTAAAACTCCACCAATCTTTGTGTCATTTACAACTCCACCAACCTCTGTGTCATCCATAACTCCTCCAGCCTTAGTGTCATGCACAACTCCACCAGCCTTTGTGTCATCCACAACTCTACCAACCTTTGTGTCATCCACAACTCCACCAACCTTTGTGTCATCCATAACGTAACCAAACTTTCTGTCATCCACATCTTCACCAACCTTTGTGTCATCTACAACTCCACCAACCTTTGTGTCATCCACAGCTCCACCAGCCTTTGTATCATCCACAACTCCTCCAACCTTTGTGTCATCTACAACTCCACCAACCTTTGTGTCATCTACAACTTCACCAACCTTTGTGTCATCCAGAACTACACCAACCTTTGTGTCTTCTACAACTCCACCAACCTTTGTGTCATGCAAAACTCCACGAGACTTTGTGTCATCTACAACTCCACCAACTTTTGGGTCATCTACAACTCCACCAACCTTTGTGTCATCCACAACTCCACCAGCCTTTGTGTCATCCACAACTTCACCAAACTTTGTGTCATCCACAACTCCACCAGCCTTTGTGTCATCCACAACTCCACCAACCTTTGTGTCATCCACGACTTCACCAACCTTTGTGTCATCCAGAAACTTCACCAACCTTTGTGTCATCTAATGCTCCACCAACCTTTGTGTCATCTACAACCCCACCAACCTTTGTGTCATCCACAATTCCACCAACCTTTGTGTCATCGATAACTCCACCAGCCTTTGTGTCTTCTGCAACTCCACCAACATCTGTGACATCTACAACTCCACCAACCTTTGTGTCATCTACAACTCCACCAGCCTTTGTGTCATCCGTAACATCACCTACCTTTCTGTTATACACAATTTCACCAACCTTTGTGTTATCTACAACTCCACCAACCTTTGTGTCATCCACAACTCCTCGAGACTTTGTGTCATCTACAACTCCACCAGCCTTTGTGTCATCTACAACTCCACCAGCCTTTGTATCATCCACAACTCCACCAACCTTTGGCTCATCTACAACTCCACCATCCTTTGTGTCATCCACAACTCCACCAGCCTTTGTGTCATCCACAACTTCACCAAACTTTGTGTCATCCACAGCTCCACGAAACTTTGTGTCTTCCACAACTCCACCAGCCTATGTGTCATCCACAACTTCATCAGCCTTTGTGTCATCCACAACTCCACCAGCCTTTGTGTCATCCACAACTCCACCAACCTTTGTGTCATCCATAACTCCACCAACCTTTGTGTCATCCACAACTCCACCAACCTTCCTGTCATCCACAACTTCACCAAACCTTTTTGTCATATACAACTCCACCAACCTTTGTGTCATCCGCAACTCCACCAAACTTTGTGTCATCTACAACTTCACCAACCTTTGTGTCATTAACAGCTCACCTAAACTTTGTGTCATCTACAACTTCACCAACCTTTGTGTCATCCACAGGTCACCCAACCTTTGTGTCATACACAACTCCACGAGACTTTGTCTCATGTACAACTCCACCAGCCTTTGTGTCATATACAACTCCACAAACCCTTGTCTAATCCACAACACCAACAAAATTTGTGTCATCCATAACACCACGAGACTTTGTGTCATCCACTACTCCACCAACCTTTGTGTCATCCACAACTTCGCCAACCTTTGTGTCATGCAGAACTCCACCAAACTTTGTGTCATACACAACTCCACCAGCCTTTGTGTCAGATACAACTTCACCAACCTTTGTGTCATCCACAACTTCACCGACATTTGTGTCATCCACAACTCCACCAGCCTTTGTGTCATCCACAACTTCACCAACCTTTGTGTCATCCACAACTCCACCAACCTTTGTGTAATCTACAACTCCACCAACCTTTGTGTCATTCATAACGTCACCAACCTTTCTGTCATCCACATCTTCACCAACCTTTGTGTCATCTAGAACTCCACCAACCTTTGTGTCATCCACAGCTCCACGAGACTTTGTGTCATCTACAACTCCACCAACCTTTGTGTCATCTACAACTTCGCCAACCTTTGTGGCATCCACAACTACACCAACCTTTGTGTCTTCTAAAACTCCACCAATCTTTGTGTCATTTACAACTCCACCAACCTCTGTGTCATCCATAACTCCTCCAGCCTTAGTGTCATGCACAACTCCACCAGCCTTTGTGTCATCCACAACTCTACCAACCTTTGTGTCATCCACAACTCCACCAACCTTTGTGTCATCCATAACGTAACCAAACTTTCTGTCATCCACATCTTCACCAACCTTTGTGTCATCTACAACTCCACCAACCTTTGTGTCATCCACAGCTCCACCAGCCTTTGTATCATCCACAACTCCTCCAACCTTTGTGTCATCTACAACTCCACCAACCTTTGTGTCATCTACAACTTCACCAACCTTTGTGTCATCCAGAACTACACCAACCTTTGTGTCTTCTACAACTCCACCAACCTTTGTGTCATGCAAAACTCCACGAGACTTTGTGTCATCTACAACTCCACCAACTTTTGGGTCATCTACAACTCCACCAACCTTTGTGTCATCCACAACTCCACCAGCCTTTGTGTCAGATACAACTTCACCAACCTTTGTGTCATCCACAACTCCACCAACCTTTGTGTCATCTACAACTCCACCAACCTTTGTGTCATCCACAACTCCACCAACCTTTGTGTCATCCACAACTTCACCAACCTTTGTGTCATCCACAACTTCGCCAACCTTTGTGTCATGCAGAACTCCACCAAACTTTGTGTCATCCACAACTTCACCAACCTTTGTGTCATCCACAACTCCACCAACCTTTGTGTCATCTACAACTCCACCAACCTTTGTGTCATTCATAACGTCACCAACCTTTCTGTCATGCACATCTTCACCAACCTTTGTGTCATCTAGAACTCCACCAACCTTTGTGTCATCCACAGCTCCACGAGACTTTGTGTCATCTACAACTCCATCAGCCTTTGTGTCATCTACAACTCCACCAGCCTTTGTATCATCCACAACTCCACCAACCTTTGTGTCATCTACAACTCCACCAACCTTTGTGTCATCTACAACTTCACCAACCTTTGTGGCATCCACAACTACACCAACCTTTGTGTCTTCTAAAACTCCACCAATCTTTGTGTCATTTACAACTCCACCAACCTCTGTGTCATCCATAACTCCTCCAGCCTTAGTGTCATGCACAACTCCACCAGCCTTTGTGTCATCCACAACTCTACCAACCTTTGTGTCATCCACAACTCCACCAACCTTTGTGTCATCCATAACGTAACCAAACTTTCTGTCATCCACATCTTCACCAACCTTTGTGTCATCTACAACTCCACCAACCTTTGTGTCATCCACAGCTCCACCAGCCTTTGTATCATCCACAACTCCTCCAACCTTTGTGTCATCTACAACTCCACCAACCTTTGTGTCATCTACAACTTCACCAACCTTTGTGTCATCCAGAACTACACCAACCTTTGTGTCTTCTACAACTCCACCAACCTTTGTGTCATGCAAAACTCCACGAGACTTTGTGTCATCTACAACTCCACCAACTTTTGGGTCATCTACAACTCCACCAACCTTTGTGTCATCCACAACTCCACCAGCCTTTGTGTCATCCACAACTTCACCAAACTTTGTGTCATCCAGAACTCCACCAGCCTTTGTGTCATCCACAACTCCACCAACCTTTGTGTCATCCACAACTTCACCAACCATAGTGTCATCTACTACTTCACCATCCATTGTGTTATCCACAGCTCACCCAACCTTTGTGTCATCTAAATCTCCACCAACCTTTGTGTCATCTACAACCCCACCAACCTTTGTGTCATCCACAATTCCACCAACCTTTGTGTCATCGATAACTCCACCAGCCTTTGTGTCTTCTGCAACTCCACCAACATTTGTGACATCTACAACTCCACCAACCTTTGTGTCATCTACAACTCCACCAGCCTTTGTGTCATCCGTAACGTCACCTACCTTTCTGTTATCCACAACTTCACCAACCTTTGTGTCATCTACAACTCCACCAACCTTTGTGTCATCCACAACTCCTCGAGACTTTGTGTCATCTACAACTCCACCAGCCTTTGTGTCATCTGCAACTCCACCAGCCTTTGTATCATCCACAACTCCACCAAGCTTTGGCTCATCTACAACTCCACCATCCTTTGTGTCATCCACAACTTCATCAGCCTTTGTGTCATCCACAACTCCACCAGCCTTTGTGTCATCCACAACTCCACCAACCTTTGTGTCATCCATAACTCCACCAACCTTTGTGTTATCCACAATTCCACCAAAGTATGTTTCATCCACAACTCCATCAGCCTTTGTGTCATCCACAACTCCACCAGCCTTAGTGTCATCCACAACTCCACCAACCTTCCTGTCATCCACAACTCCACCAACCTTCCTGTCATCCACAATGTCACCAGCCTTTGTGTCATCTACAACTTCAACAACCATTTTGTCATCCACAACTCCACCAACCTTTGTGTCATCCACAACTCCACCAACCTTTGTTTCATATACAACTCCACCAACCTTTGTGTCATCTACAACTCCACCAAACTTTGTGTCATCCATATCTCCTCCAGCCTTAGTGTCATCCACAACTCCACCAACCTTTGTGTCATCTACAACTTCACCAACCTTTGTGTCATCCACAGGTCACCCAACCTTTGTGTCATACACAACTCCACGAGACTTTGTCTCATCTACAACTCCACCAACCTTTGTGTCATATACAACTCCACAAACCCTTGTCTAATCCACAACACCAACAAAATTTGTGTCATCCATAACACCACGAGACTTTGTGTCATCCACAACTCCACCAACATTTGTGTCATCCACAACTTCACCAAACTTTGTGTCATCCACAACTTCGCCAACCTTTGTGTCATGCAGAACTCCACCAAACTTTGTGTCATCCACAATTCCACCAACCTTTGTGTCATCCACAACTCCACCAGCCTTTGTGTCATCCACAACTTCACCAACCTTTGTGTCATCCACGACTTCACCAACCTTTGTGTCATCCACAAACTTCACCACCCTATGTGTCATCCACAACTTCACCAACCTTTGTGTCATCCACAACTTCACCGACATTTGTGTCATCCACAACTCCACCAGCCTTTGTGTCATCCACAACTTCACCAACCTTTGTGTCATCCACAACTCCACCAACCTTTGTGTCATCTACAACTCCACCAACCTTTGTGTCATCCACAACTCCACCAACCTTTGTGTCATCCACAACTCCAACAGCCTTTGTGTCAGATACAACTCCACCAACCTTTGTGTCATCTACAACTCCACCAACCTTTGTGTCATCCACAACTCCACCAGCCTTTGTGTCAGATACAACTTCACCAACCTTTGTGTCATCCACAACTCCACCAGCCTTTGTGTCATCCACAACTCCACCAACCTTTGTGTCATCTACAACACCACCAACCTTTGTGTCATCCACAACTCCACCAGCCTTTGTGTCATCCACAAATTCACCAACCTTTGTGTCATCCAGAACTCCACCAACCTTTGTGTCATCTACAACTCCACCAACCTTTGTGTCATCCACAACTCCACCAACCTTTGTGTCATCCACAACTCCACCAATCTTTGTGTCATCCACAACTCCACCAGCCTTTGTGTCAGATACAACTCCACCAACCTTTGTGTCATCTACAACTCCACCAACCTTTGTGTCATCCACAACTCCACCAGCCTTTGTGTCAGATACAACTTCACCAACCTTTGTGTCATCCACAACTCCACCAGCCTTTGTGTCATCCACAAATTCACCACCCTTTGTGTCATCCACAACTCTACCAACCTTTGTGTCATCTACAACACCACCAACCTTTGTGTCATCCATAACTCCTCCAGCCTTAGTGTCATGCACAACTCCACCAACCTTTGTGTCATCCACAACTCCACCAGCCTTTGTGTCAGATACAACTTCACCAACCTTTGTGTCATCCACAACTTCACCAACATTTGTGTCATCCACAACTCCACCAGCCTTTGTGTCATCCACAACTTCACCAACCTTTGTGTCATCCACAACTCCACCAACCTTTGTGTCATCTACAACTCCACCAACCTTTGTGTCATCCACAACTCCACCAACCTTTGTGTCATCCACAACTCCAACAGCCTTTGTGTCAGATACAACTCCACCAACCTTTGTGTCACCTACAACTCCACCAACCTTTGTGTCATCCACAACTCCACCAGCCTTTGTGTCAGATACAACTTCACCAACCTTTGTGTCATCCACAACTCCACCAGCCTTTGTGTCATCCACAAATTCACCAACCTTTGTGTCATCCACAAATCCACCAACCTTTGTGTCATCTACAACACCAACAACCTTTGTGTCATCCACAACTCGACCAGCTTTTGTGTCATCCACAAATTCACCAACCTTTGTGTCATCCAGAACTCCACCAACCTTTGTGTCATCTACAACTCCACCAACCTTTGTGTCATCCACAACTCCACCAACCTTTGTGTCATCCACAACTCCACCAACCTTTGTGTCATCCACAACTCCACCAGCCTTTGTGTCAGATACAACTCCACCAACCTTTGTGTCATCTACAACTCCACCAGCCTTTGTGTCATCCACAACTCCACCAGCCTTTATGTCAGATACAACTTCACCAACCTTTGTGTCATCCACAACTCCACCAGCCTTTGTGTCATCCACAAATTCACCAACCTTTGTGTCATCCACAACTCTACCAACCTTTGTGTCATCTACAACACCACCAACCTTTGTGTCATCCATAACTCCTCCAGCCTTAGTGTCATGCACAACTCCACCAGCCTTTGTGTCATCCACAACTCTACCAACCTTTGTGTCATCCACAACTCCACCAACCTTTGTGTCATTCATAACGTAACCAAACTTTCTGTCATCCACATCTTCACCAACCTTTGGGTCATCTACAACTCCACCAACCTTTGAGTCATCCACAGCTCCACGAGACTTTGTGTCATCTACAACTCCACCAGCCTTTGTGTCATCTACAACTCCACCAGCCTTTGTATCATCCACAACTCCACCAACCTTTGTATCATTTACAACACCACCAAACTTTGTGTCATGCAAAACTCCACGAGACTTGGTGTCATCTACAACTCCACCAAACCTTTGAGTCATCTACAACTCCACCAACCTTTGTGTCATCCACAACTCCACCAGCCTTTGTGTCATCCACAAATTCACCAACCTTTGTGTCATCCACAACTCCACCAACCTTTGTGTCATCTACAACACCACCAACCTTTGTGTCATCCACAACTCCACCAGCCTTTGTGTCATCCACAAATTCACCATCCTTTGTGTCATCCAGAACTCCACCAACCTTTGTGTCATCTACAACTCCACCAACCTTTGTGTCATCCACAACTCCACCAACCTTTGTGTCATCCACAACTCCACCAGCCTTTGTGTCAGATACAACTCCACCAACCTTTGTGTCATCTACAACTCCACCAACCTTTGTGTCATCCACAACTCCACCAGCCTTTATGTCAGATACAACTTCACCAACCTTTGTGTCATCCACAACTCCACCAGCCTTTGTGTCATCCACAAATTCACCAACCTTTGTGTCATCCACAACTCTACCAACCTTTGTGTCATCTACAACACCACCAACCTTTGTGTCATCCATAACTCCTCCAGCCTTAGTGTCATGCACAACTCCACCAGCCTTTGTGTCATCCACAACTCTACCAACCTTTGTGTCATCCACAACTCCACCAACCTTTGTGTCATCCATAACGTAACCAAACTTTCTGTCATCCACATCTTCACCAACCTTTGGGTCATCTACAACTCCACCAACCTTTGAGTCATCCACAGCTCCACGAGACTTTGTGTCATCTACAACTCCACCAGCCTTTGTGTCATCAACAACTCCACCAGCCTTTGTATCATCCACAACTCCACCAACCTTTGTATCATTTACAAACTCCACCAAACTTTGTGTCATGCAAAACTCCACGAGACTTTGTGTCATCTACAACTCCACCAAACCTTTGAGTCATCTACAACTCCACCAACCTTTGTGTCATCCACAACTCCACCAGCCTTTGTGTCATCCACAACTTCACCAAACTTTGTGTCATCCACAACTCCACCAGCCTTTGTGTCATCCACAACTTCACCAACCTTTGTGTCATCCACGACTTCACCAACCTTTGTGTCATCCACAAACTTCACCACCCTATGTGTCATCCACAACTTCACCAACCATAGTGTCATCTACAACTCCACCAACCTTTGTGTCATCTACAACTCCACCAAACTTTGTGTCATCCATATCTCCTCCAGCCTTAGAGTCATCCACAACTCCACCAACCTTTGTGTCATCTACAACTTCACCAACCTTTGTGTCATCCACAGGTCACCCAACCTTTGTGTCATACACAACTCCACGAGACTTTGTCTCATCTACAACTCCACCAACCTTTGTGTCATATACAACTCCACAAACCCTTGTCTAATCCACAACACCAACAAAATTTGTGTCATCCATAACACCACGAGACTTTGTGTCATCCACAACTCCACCAACATTTGTGTCATCCACAACTTCACCAAACTTTGTGTCATCCACAACTTCGCCAACCTTTGTGTCATGCAGAACTCCACCAAACTTTGTGTCATCCACAATTCCACCAACCTTTGTGTCATCCACAACTCCACCAGCCTTTGTGTCAGATACAACTCCACCAACCTTTGTGTCATCTACAACTCCACCAGCCTTTGTGTCATCCACAACTCCACCAGCCTTTATGTCAGATACAACTTCACCAACCTTTGTGTCATCCACAACTCCACCAGCCTTTGTGTCATCCACAAATTCACCAACCTTTGTGTCATCCACAACTCTACCAACCTTTGTGTCATCTACAACACCACCAACCTTTGTGTCATCCATAACTCCTCCAGCCTTAGTGTCATGCACAACTCCACCAGCCTTTGTGTCATCCACAACTCTACCAACCTTTGTGTCATCCACAACTCCACCAACCTTTGTGTCATTCATAACGTAACCAAACTTTCTGTCATCCACATCTTCACCAACCTTTGGGTCATCTACAACTCCACCAACCTTTGAGTCATCCACAGCTCCACGAGACTTTGTGTCATCTACAACTCCACCAGCCTTTGTGTCATCTACAACTCCACCAGCCTTTGTATCATCCACAACTCCACCAACCTTTGTATCATTTACAACACCACCAAACTTTGTGTCATGCAAAACTCCACGAGACTTGGTGTCATCTACAACTCCACCAAACCTTTGAGTCATCTACAACTCCACCAACCTTTGTGTCATCCACAACTCCACCAGCCTTTGTGTCATCCACAAATTCACCAACCTTTGTGTCATCCACAACTCCACCAACCTTTGTGTCATCTACAACACCACCAACCTTTGTGTCATCCACAACTCCACCAGCCTTTGTGTCATCCACAAATTCACCATCCTTTGTGTCATCCAGAACTCCACCAACCTTTGTGTCATCTACAACTCCACCAACCTTTGTGTCATCCACAACTCCACCAACCTTTGTGTCATCCACAACTCCACCAGCCTTTGTGTCAGATACAACTCCACCAACCTTTGTGTCATCTACAACTCCACCAACCTTTGTGTCATCCACAACTCCACCAGCCTTTATGTCAGATACAACTTCACCAACCTTTGTGTCATCCACAACTCCACCAGCCTTTGTGTCATCCACAAATTCACCAACCTTTGTGTCATCCACAACTCTACCAACCTTTGTGTCATCTACAACACCACCAACCTTTGTGTCATCCATAACTCCTCCAGCCTTAGTGTCATGCACAACTCCACCAGCCTTTGTGTCATCCACAACTCTACCAACCTTTGTGTCATCCACAACTCCACCAACCTTTGTGTCATCCATAACGTAACCAAACTTTCTGTCATCCACATCTTCACCAACCTTTGGGTCATCTACAACTCCACCAACCTTTGAGTCATCCACAGCTCCACGAGACTTTGTGTCATCTACAACTCCACCAGCCTTTGTGTCATCAACAACTCCACCAGCCTTTGTATCATCCACAACTCCACCAACCTTTGTATCATTTACAAACTCCACCAAACTTTGTGTCATGCAAAACTCCACGAGACTTTGTGTCATCTACAACTCCACCAAACCTTTGAGTCATCTACAACTCCACCAACCTTTGTGTCATCCACAACTCCACCAGCCTTTGTGTCATCCACAACTTCACCAAACTTTGTGTCATCCACAACTCCACCAGCCTTTGTGTCATCCACAACTTCACCAACCTTTGTGTCATCCACGACTTCACCAACCTTTGTGTCATCCACAAACTTCACCACCCTATGTGTCATCCACAACTTCACCAACCATAGTGTCATCTACAACTCCACCAACCTTTGTGTCATCTACAACTCCACCAAACTTTGTGTCATCCATATCTCCTCCAGCCTTAGAGTCATCCACAACTCCACCAACCTTTGTGTCATCTACAACTTCACCAACCTTTGTGTCATCCACAGGTCACCCAACCTTTGTGTCATACACAACTCCACGAGACTTTGTCTCATCTACAACTCCACCAACCTTTGTGTCATATACAACTCCACAAACCCTTGTCTAATCCACAACACCAACAAAATTTGTGTCATCCATAACACCACGAGACTTTGTGTCATCCACAACTCCACCAACATTTGTGTCATCCACAACTTCACCAAACTTTGTGTCATCCACAACTTCGCCAACCTTTGTGTCATGCAGAACTCCACCAAACTTTGTGTCATCCACAATTCCACCAACCTTTGTGTCATCCACAACTCCACCAGCCTTTGTGTCAGATACAACTTCACCAACCTTTGTGTCATCCACAACTTCACCGACATTTGTGTCATCCACAACTCCACCAGCCTTTGTGTCATCCACAACTTCACCAACCTTTGTGTCATCCACAACTCCACCAACCTTTGTGTCATCTACAACTCCACCAACCTTTGTGTCATCCACAACTCCACCAACCTTTGTGTCATCCACAACTCCAACAGCCTTTGTGTCAGATACAACTCCACCAACCTTTGTGTCATCTACAACTCCACCAACCTTTGTGTCATCCACAACTCCACCAGCCTTTGTGTCAGATACAACTTCACCAACCTTTGTGTCATCCACAACTCCACCAGCCTTTGTGTCATCCACAACTCCACCAACCTTTGTGTCATCTACAACACCACCAACCTTTGTGTCATCCACAACTCCACCAGCCTTTGTGTCATCCACAAATTCACCAACCTTTGTGTCATCCAGAACTCCACCAACCTTTGTGTCATCTACAACTCCACCAACCTTTGTGTCATCCACAACTCCACCAACCTTTGTGTCATCCACAACTCCACCAATCTTTGTGTCATCCACAACTCCACCAGCCTTTGTGTCAGATACAACTCCACCAACCTTTGTGTCATCTACAACTCCACCAACCTTTGTGTCATCCACAACTCCACCAGCCTTTGTGTCAGATACAACTTCACCAACCTTTGTGTCATCCACAACTCCACCAGCCTTTGTGTCATCCACAAATTCACCACCCTTTGTGTCATCCACAACTCTACCAACCTTTGTGTCATCTACAACACCACCAACCTTTGTGTCATCCATAACTCCTCCAGCCTTAGTGTCATGCGCAACTCCACCAACCTTTGTGTCATCCACAACTCCACCAGCCTTTGTGTCAGATACAACTTCACCAACCTTTGTGTCATCCACAACTTCACCAACATTTGTGTCATCCACAACTCCACCAGCCTTTGTGTCATCCACAACTTCACCAACCTTTGTGTCATCCACAACTCCACCAACCTTTGTGTCATCTACAACTCCACCAACCTTTGTGTCATCCACAACTCCACCAACCTTTGTGTCATCCACAACTCCAACAGCCTTTGTGTCAGATACAACTCCACCAAACTTTGTGTCACCTACAACTCCACCAACCTTTGTGTCATCCACAACTCCACCAGCCTTTGTGTCAGATACAACTTCACCAACCTTTGTGTCATCCACAACTCCACCAGCCTTTGTGTCATCCACAAATTCACCAACCTTTGTGTCATCCACAACTCCACCAACCTTTGTGTCATCTACAACACCACCAACCTTTGTGTCATCCACAACTCCACCAGCTTTTGTGTCATCCACAAATTCACCAACCTTTGTGTCATCCAGAACTCCACCAACCTTTGTGTCATCTACAACTCCACCAACCTTTGTGTCATCCACAACTCCACCAACCTTTGTGTCATCCACAACTCCACCAACCTTTGTGTCATCCACAACTCCACCAGCCTTTGTGTCAGATACAACTCCACCAACCTTTGTGTCATCTACAACTCCACCAGCCTTTGTGTCATCCACAACTCCACCAGCCTTTATGTCAGATACAACTTCACCAACCTTTGTGTCATCCACAACTCCACCAGCCTTTGTGTCATCCACAAATTCACCAACCTTTGTGTCATCCACAACTCTACCAACATTTGTGTCATCTACAACACCACCAACCTTTGTGTCATCCATAACTCCTCCAGCCTTAGTGTCATGCACAACTCCACCAGCCTTTGTGTCATCCACAACTCTACCAACCTTTGTGTCATCCACAACTCCACCAACCTTTGTGTCATTCATAACGTAACCAAACTTTCTGTCATCCACATCTTCACCAACCTTTGGGTCATCTACAACTCCACCAACCTTTGAGTCATCCACAGCTCCACGAGACTTTGTGTCATCTACAACTCCACCAGCCTTTGTGTCATCTACAACTCCCCCAGCCTTTGTATCATCCACAACTCCACCAACCTTTGTATCATTTACAACACCACCAAACTTTGTGTCATGCAAAACTCCACGAGACTTGGTGTCATCTACAACTCCACCAAACCTTTGAGTCATCTACAACTCCACCAACCTTTGTGTCATCCACAACTCCACCAGCCTTTGTGTCATCCACAAATTCACCAACCTTTGTGTCATCCACAACTCCACCAACCTTTGTGTCATCTACAACACCACCAACCTTTGTGTCATCCACAACTCCACCAGCCTTTGTGTCATCCACAAATTCACCATCCTTTGTGTCATCCAGAACTCCACCAACCTTTGTGTCATCTACAACTCCACCAACCTTTGTGTCATCCACAACTCCACCAACCTTTGTGTCATCCACAACTCCACCAGCCTTTGTGTCAGATACAACTCCACCAACCTTTGTGTCATCTACAACTCCACCAACCTTTGTGTCATCCACAACTCCACCAGCCTTTATGTCAGATACAACTTCACCAACCTTTGTGTCATCCACAACTCCACCAGCCTTTGTGTCATCCACAAATTCACCAACCTTTGTGTCATCCACAACTCTACCAACCTTTGTGTCATCTACAACACCACCAACCTTTGTGTCATCCATAACTCCTCCAGCCTTAGTGTCATGCACAACTCCACCAGCCTTTGTGTCATCCACAACTCTACCAACCTTTGTGTCATCCACAACTCCACCAACCTTTGTGTCATCCATAACGTAACCAAACTTTCTGTCATCCACATCTTCACCAACCTTTGGGTCATCCACAGCTCCACGAGACTTTGTGTCATCTACAACTCCACCAGCCTTTGTGTCATCAACAACTCCACCAGCCTTTGTATCATCCACAACTCCACCAACCTTTGTATCATTTACAAACTCCACCAAACTTTGTGTCATGCAAAACTCCACGAGACTTTGTGTCATCTACAACTCCACCAAACCTTTGAGTCATCTACAACTCCACCAACCTTTGTGTCATCCACAACTCCACCAGCCTTTGTGTCATCCACAACTTCACCAAACTTTGTGTCATCCACAACTCCACCAGCCTTTGTGTCATCCACAACTTCACCAACCTTTGTGTCATCCACGACTTCACCAACCTTTGTGTCATCCACAAACTTCACCACCCTATGTGTCATCCACAACTTCACCAACCATAGTGTCATCTACAACTCCACCAACCTTTGTGTCATCCACAACTCCACCAGCCTTTGTGTCATCCACAACTTCACAAACTATGTGTCATCCACAACTCCACCAGCCTTTGTGTCATCCACAACTTCACCAACCTTTGTGTCATCCACAACTCCACCAACCTTTGTGTCATCCACAACTCCACCAACCTTTGTGTCATCCACAACTCCAACAGCCTTTGTGTCAGATACAACTCCACCAACCTTTGTGTCATCTACAACTCCACCAACCTTGGTATCATCCACAACTCCACCAACCTTTGTGTCATCCACAACTCCAACAGCCTTTGTGTCAGATACAACTCCACCAGCCTTTGTGTCATCCACAACTCTACCAACCTTTGTGTCATCCACAACTCCACCAACCTTTGTGTCATTCATAACGTAACCAAACTTTCTGTCATCCACATCTTCACCAACCTTTGGGTCATCTACAACTCCACCAACCTTTGAGTCATCCACAGCTCCACGAGACTTTGTGTCATCTACAACTCCACCAGCCTTTGTGTCATCTACAACTCCACCAGCCTTTGTATCATCCACAACTCCACCAACCTTTGTATCATTTACAACACCACCAAACTTTGTGTCATGCAAAACTCCACGAGACTTGGTGTCATCTACAACTCCACCAAACCTTTGAGTCATCTACAACTCCACCAACCTTTGTGTCATCCACAACTCCACCAGCCTTTGTGTCATCCACAAATTCACCAACCTTTGTGTCATCCACAACTCCACCAACCTTTGTGTCATCTACAACACCACCAACCTTTGTGTCATCCACAACTCCACCAGCCTTTGTGTCATCCACAAATTCACCATCCTTTGTGTCATCCAGAACTCCACCAACCTTTGTGTCATCTACAACTCCACCAACCTTTGTGTCATCCACAACTCCACCAACCTTTGTGTCATCCACAACTCCACCAGCCTTTGTGTCAGATACAACTCCACCAACCTTTGTGTCATCTACAACTCCACCAACCTTTGTGTCATCCACAACTCCACCAGCCTTTATGTCAGATACAACTTCACCAACCTTTGTGTCATCCACAACTCCACCAGCCTTTGTGTCATCCACAAATTCACCAACCTTTGTGTCATCCACAACTCTACCAACCTTTGTGTCATCTACAACACCACCAACCTTTGTGTCATCCATAACTCCTCCAGCCTTAGTGTCATGCACAACTCCACCAGCCTTTGTGTCATCCACAACTCTACCAACCTTTGTGTCATCCACAACTCCACCAACCTTTGTGTCATCCATAACGTAACCAAACTTTCTGTCATCCACATCTTCACCAACCTTTGGGTCATCTACAACTCCACCAACCTTTGAGTCATCCACAGCTCCACGAGACTTTGTGTCATCTACAACTCCACCAGCCTTTGTGTCATCAACAACTCCACCAGCCTTTGTATCATCCACAACTCCACCAACCTTTGTATCATTTACAAACTCCACCAAACTTTGTGTCATGCAAAACTCCACGAGACTTTGTGTCATCTACAACTCCACCAAACCTTTGAGTCATCTACAACTCCACCAATCTTTGTGTCATCCACAACTCCACCAGCCTTTGTGTCATCCACAACTTCACCAAACTTTGTGTCATCCACAACTCCACCAGCCTTTGTGTCATCCACAACTTCACCAACCTTTGTGTCATCCACGACTTCACCAACCTTTGTGTCATCCACAAACTTCACCACCCTATGTGTCATCCACAACTTCACCAACCATAGTGTCATCTACAACTCCACCAACCTTTGTGTCATCCACAACTCCACCAGCCTTTGTGTCATCCACAACTTCACAAACTTTGTGTCATCCACAACTCCACCAGCCTTTGTGTCATCCACAACTTCACCAACCTTTGTGTCATCCACAACTCCACCAACCTTTGTGTCATCCACAACTCCACCAACCTTTGTGTCATCCACAACTCCAACAGCCTTTGTGTCAGATACAACTCCACCAACCTTTGTGTCATCTACAACTCCACCAACCTTTGTGTCATCCACAACTCCACCAGCCTTTGTGTCATATACAACTTCACCAACCTTTGTGTCATCCACAACCCCACCAGCCTTTGTGTCATCCACAACTCCACCAACCTTTGTGTCATCTACAACACCACCAACCTTTGTGTCATCCACAACTCCACCAGCCTTTGTGTCATCCACAAATTCACCAACCTTTGTGTCATCCAGAACTCCACCAACCTTTGTGTCATCCACAACTCCACCAACCTTTGTGTCATCCACAACTCCACCAACCTTTGTGTCATCCACAACTCCACCAGCCTTTGTGTCAGATACAACTCCACCAACCTTTGTGTCATCTACAACTCCACCAACCTTTGTGTCATCCACAACTCCACCAGCCTTTGTGTCAGATACAACTTCACCAACCTTTGTGTCATCCACAACTCCACCAGCCTTTGTGTCATCCACAAATTCACCAACCTTTGTGTCATCCACAACTCTACCAACCTTTGTGTCATCTACAACACCACCAACCTTTGTGTCATCCATAACTCCTCCAGCCTTAGTGTCATGCACAACTCCACCAACCTTTGTGTCATCCACAACTCCACCAGCCTTTGTGTCAGATACAACTTCACCAACCTTTGTGTCATCCACAACTTCACCAACATTTGTGTCATCCACAACTCCACCAGCCTTTGTGTCATCCACAACTTCACCAACCTTTGTGTCATCCACAACTCCACCAACCTTTGTGTCATCTACAACTCCACCAACCTTTGTGTCATCCACAACTCCACCAACCGTTGTGTCATCCACAACTCCAACAGCCTTTGTGTCAGATACAACTCCACCAACCTTTGTGTCATCTACAACTCCACCAACCTTTGTGTCATCCACAACTCCACCAGCCTTTCTGTCAGATACAACTTCACCAACCTTTGTGTCATCCACAACTCCACCAGCCTTTGTGTCATCCACAAATTCACCAACCTTTGATTCATCCACAACTCCACCAACCTTTGTGTCATCTACAACACCACCAACCTTTGTGTCATCCACAACTCCACCAGCCTTTGTGTCATCCACAAATTCACCAACCTTTGTGTCATCCAGAACTCCACCAACCTTTGTGTCATCTACAACTCCACCAACCTTTGTGTCATCCACAACTCCACCAACCTTTGTGTCATCCACAACTCCACCAGCCTTTGTGTCAGATACAACTCCACCAACCTTTGTGTCATCTACAACACCACCAACCTTTGTGTCATCCACAACTCCACCAGCCTTTGTGTCAGATACAACTTCACCAACCTTTGTGTCATCCACAACTCCACCAGCCTTTGTGTCATCCACAAATTCACCAACCTTTGTGTCATCCACAACTCTACCAACCTTTGTGTCATCTACAACACCACCAACCTTTGTGTCATCCATAACTCCTCCAGCCTTAGTGTCATGCACAACTCCACCAGCCTTTGTGTCATCCACAACTCTACCAACCTTTGTGTCATTCACAACTCCACCAACCTTTGTGTCATCCATAACGTAACCAAACTTTCTGTCATCCACATCTTCACCAACCTTTGGGTCATCTACAACTCCACCAACCTTTGTGTCATCCACAGCTCCACGAGACTTTGTGTCATCTACAACTCCACCAGCCTTTGTGTCATCTACAACTCCACCAGCCTTTGTATCATCCACAACTTCACCAACCTTTGTGTCATTTACAACTCCACCAAACTTTGTGTCATGCAAAACTCCACGAGACTTTGTGTCATCTACAACTCCACCAAACCTTTGAGTCATCTACAACTCCACCAACCTTTGTGTCATCCACAACTCCACCAGCCTTTGTGTCATCCACAACTTCACCAAACTTTGTGTCTTCCACAACTCCACCAGCCTTTGTGTCATCCACAACTTCACCAACCTTTGTGTCATCCACGACTTCACCAACCTTTGTGTCATCCACAAACTTCACCAATCTTTGTGTCATCGATAACTCCACCAGCCTTTGTGTCAGATACAACTCCACCAACCTTTGTGTCATCCACAACTCCACCAGCCTTTGTGTCAGATACAACTTCACCAACCTTTGTGTCATCAACAACTCCACCAACCTTTGTGTCATCTACAACTTCACCAACCTTTGTGTCATCCACAGGTCACCCAACCTTTGTGTCATACACAACTCCACGAGACTTTGTCTCATGTACAACTCCACCAGCCTTTGTGTCATATACAACTCCACAAACCCTTGTCTAATCCACAACACCAACAAAATTTGTGTCATCCATAACACCACGAGACTTTGTGTCATCCACAACTTCACCGACATTTGTGTCATCCACAACTCCACCAGCCTTTGTGTCATCCACAACTTCACCAACCTTTGTGTCATCCACAACTCCACCAACCTTTGTGTCATCTACAACTCCACCAACCTTTGTGTCATTCATAACGTCACCAACCTTTCTGTCATCCACATCTTCACCAACCTTTGTGTCATCTAGAACTCCACCAACCTTTGTGTCATCCACAGCTCCACGAGACTTTGTGTCATCTACAACTCCACCAGCCTTTGTGTCATCTACAACTCCACCAGCCTTTGTATCATCCACAACTCCACCAACCTTTGTGTCATCTACAACTCCACCAGCCTTAGTGTCATGCACAACTCCACCAGCCTTTGTGTCATCCACAACTCTACCAACCTTTGTGTCATCCACAACTCCACCAGCCTTTGTATCATCCACAACTCCTCCAACCTTTGTGTCATCTACAACTCCACCAACCTTTGTGTCATCCACATCTTCACCAACCTTTGTGTCATCTAGAACTCCACCAACCTTTGTGTCATCCACAGCTCCACGAGACTTTGTGTCATCTACAACTCCACCAGCCTTTGTGTCATCTACAACTCCACCAGCCTTTGTATCATCCACAACTCCACCAACCTTTGTGTCATCTACAACTCCACCAACCTTTGTGTCATCTACAACTTCACCAACCTTTGTGGCATCCACAACTAAACCAACCTTTGTGTCTTCTAAAACTCCACCAATCTTTGTGTCATTTACAACTCCACCAACCTCTGTGTCATCCATAACTCCTCCAGCCTTAGTGTCATGCACAACTCCACCAGCCTTTGTGTCATCCACAACTCTACCAACCTTTGTGTCATCCACAACTCCACCAACCTTTGTGTCATCCATAACGTAACCAAACTTTCTGTCATCCACATCTTCACCAACCTTTGTGTCATCTACAACTCCACCAACCTTTGTGTCATCCACAGCTCCACCAGCCTTTGTATCATCCACAACTCCTCCAACCTTTGTGTCATCTACAACTCCACCAACCTTTGTGTCATCTACAACTTCACCAACCTTTGTGTCATCCAGAACTACACCAACCGTTGTGTCTTCTACAACTCCACCAACCTTTGTGTCATGCAAAACTCCACGAGACTTTGTGTCATCTACAACTCCACCAACTTTTGGGTCATCTACAACTCCACCAACCTTTGTGTCATCCACAACTCCACCAGCCTTTGTGTCATCCACAACTTCACCAAACTTTGTGTCATCCACAACTCCACCAGCCTTTGTGTCATCCACAACTCCACCAACCTTTGTGTCATCCACGACTTCACCAACCTTTGTGTCATCCAGAAACTTCACCAACCTTTGTGTCATCCACAACTTCACCAACCATAGTGTCATCTACTACTTCACCATCCATTGTGTCATCCACAGCTCACCCAACCTTTGTGTCATCTAAAGCTCCACCAGCCTTTGTGTCATCTACAACCCCACCAACCTTTGTGTCATCCACAATTCCACCAACCTTTGTGTCATCGATAACTCCACCAGCCTTTGTGTCTTCTGCAACTCCACCAACATATGTGACATCTACAACTCCACCAACCTTTGTGTCATCTACAACTCCACCAGCCTTTGTGTCATCCGTAACGTCACCTACCTTTCTGTTATCCACAACTTCACCAACCTTTGTGTCATCTACAAGTCCACCAACCTTTGTGTCATCCACAACTCCTCGAGACTTTGTGTCATCTACAACTCCACCAGCCTTTGTGTCATCTACAACTCCACCAGCCTTTGTATCATCCACAACTCCACCAACCTTTGGCTCATCTACAACTCCACCATCCTTTGTGTCATCCACAACTCCACCAGCCTTTGTGTCATGCACAACTTCACCAATCTTTGTGTCATCCACAGCTCCACGAAACTTTGTGTCTTCCACAACTCCACCAGCCTATGTGTCATCCACAACTTCATCAGCCTTTGTGTCATCCACAACTCCACCAGCCTTTGTGTCATCCACAACTCCACCAACCTTTGTGTCATCCATAACTCCACCAACCTTTGTGTCATCCACAATTCCACCAAAGTATGTTTCATCCACAACTCCATCAGCCTTTGTGTCATCCACAACTCCACCAGCCTTAGTGTCATCCACAACTCCACCAACCTTCCTATCATCCACAACTCCACCAACCTTCCAGTCATCCACAATGTCACCAGCCTTTGTGTCATCTACAACTTCAACAACCATTTTGTCATCCACAACTCCACCAACCTTTGTGTCATCCACAACTCCACCAACCTTTGTTTCATATAAAACTCCACCAACCTTTGTGTCATCTACAACTCCACCAACCTTTGTGTCATCCACAGGTCACCCAACCTTTGTGTCATCCACAACTCCACGAGACTTTGTCTCATCTACAACTCCACCAACCTTTGTGTCATATACAACTCCACAAACCCTTGTCTAATCCACAACACCAACAAAATTTGTGTCATCCATAACACCACGAGACTTTGTGTCATCCACAACTCCACCAACATTTGTGTCATCCACAACTTCACCAAACTTTGTGTCATCCACAACTTCGCCAACCTTTGTGTCATGCAGAACTCCACCAAACTTTGTGTCATCCACAATTCCACCAACCTTTGTGTCATCCACAACTCCACCAGCCTTTGTGTCAGATACAACTTCACCAACCTTTGTGTCATCCACAACTTCACCGACATTTGTGTCATCCACAACTCCACCAGCCTTTGTGTCATCCACAACTTCACCAACCTTTGTGTCATCCACAACTCCACCAACCTTTGTGTCATCTACAACTCCACCAACCTTTGTGTCATCCACAACTCCACCAACCTTTGTGTCATCCACAACTCCAACAGCCTTTGTGTCAGATACAACTCCACCAACCTTTGTGTCATCTACAACTCCACCAACCTTTGTGTCATCCACAACTCCACCAGCCTTTGTGTCAGATACAACTTCACCAACCTTTGTGTCATCCACAACTCCACCAGCCTTTGTGTCATCCACAACTCCACCAACCTTTGTGTCATCTACAACACCACCAACCTTTGTGTCATCCACAACTCCACCAGCCTTTGTGTCATCCACAAATTCACCAACCTTTGTGTCATCCAGAACTCCACCAACCTTTGTGTCATCTACAACTCCACCAACATTTGTGTCATCCACAACTCCACCAACCTTTGTGTCATCCACAACTCCACCAACCTTTGTGTCATCCACAACTCCACCAGCCTTTGTGTCAGATACAACTCCACCAACCTTTGTGTCATCTACAACTCCACCAACCTTTGTGTCATCCACAACTCCACCAGCCTTTGTGTCAGATACAACTTCACCAACCTTTGTGTCATCCACAACTCCACCAGCCTTTGTGTCATCCACAAATTCACCAACCTTTGTGTCATCCACAACTCCACCAACCTTTGTGTCATCCACAACTCCAACAGCCTTTGTGTCAGATACAACTCCACCAACCTTTGTGTCATCTACAACTCCACCAACCTTTGTGTCATCCACAACTCCACCAGCCTTTGTGTCAGATACAACTTCACCAACCTTTGTGTCATCCACAACTCCACCTGCCTTTGTGTCATCCACAACTCCACCAACCTTTGTTTCATATACAACTCCACCAACCTTTGTGTCATCTACAACTCCACCAAACTTTGTGTCATCCATATCTCCTCCAGCCTTAGTGTCATCCACAACTCCACCAACCTTTGTGTCATCTACAACTTCACCAACCTTTGTGTCATCCACAGGTCACCCAACCTTTGTGTCATCCACAACTCCACGAGACTTTGTCTCATCTACAACTCCACCAACATTTGTGTCATATACAACTCCACAAACCCTTGTCTAATCCACAACACCAACAAAATTTGTGTCATCCATAACACCACGAGACTTTGTGTCATCCACAACTCCACCAACATTTGTGTCATCCACAACTTCACCAAACTTTGTGTCATCCACAACTTCGCCAACCTTTGTGTCATGCAGAACTCCACCAAACTTTGTGTCATCCACAATTCCACCAACCTTTGTGTCATCCACAACTCCACCAGCCTTTGTGTCAGATACAACTTCACCAACCTTTGTGTCATCCACAACTTCACCGACATTTGTGTCATCCACAACTCCACCAGCCTTTGTGTCATCCACAACTTCACCAACCTTTGTGTCATCCACAACTCCACCAACCTTTGTGTCATCTACAACTCCACCAACCTTTGTGTCATCCACAACTCCACCAACCTTTGTGTCATCCACAACTCCAACAGCCTTTGTGTCAGATACAACTCCACCAACCTTTGTGTCATCTACAACTCCACCAACCTTTGTGTCATCCACAACTCCACCAGCCTTTGTGTCAGATACAACTTCACCAACCTTTGTGTCATCCACAACTCCTCCAGCCTTAGTGTCATGCACAACTCCACCAACCTTTGTGTCATCCACAACTCCACCAGCCTTTGTGTCAGATACAACTTCACCAACCTTTGTTCATCCACAACTTCACCGACATTTGTGTCATCCACAACTCCACCAGCCTTTGTGTCATCCACAACTTCACCAACCTTTGTGTCATCCACAACTCCACCAACCTTTGTGTCATCTACAACTCCACCAACCTTTGTGTCATCCACAGCTCCACCAACCTTTGTGTCATCCACAACTCCAACAGACTTTGTGTCAGATACAACTCCACCAACCTTTGTGTCATCTACAACTCCACCAACCTTTCTGTCATCCACAACTCCACCAGCCTTTGTGTCAGATACAACTTCACCAACCTTTGTGTCATCCACAACTCCACCAGCCTTTGTGTCATCCACAAATTCACCAACCTTTGTGTTATCCACAACTCCACCAACATTTGTGTCATCTACAACACCACCAACCTTTGTGTCATCCACAACTCCACCAGCCTTTGTGTCATCCACAAATTCACCAACCTTTGTGTCATCCAGAACTCCACCAACCTTTGTGTCATCTACAACTCCACTAACCTTTGTGTCATCCACAACTCCACCAACCTTTGTGTCATCCACAGCTCCACCAACCTTTGTGTCATCCACAACTCTACCAACCTTTGTGTCATCCACAACTCCACCAACCTTTGTGTCATCCATAACGTAACCAAACTTTCTGTCATCCACATCTTCACCAACCTTTGGGTCATCTACAACTCCACCAACCTTTGTGTCATCCACAGCTCCACGAGACTTTGTGTCATCTACAACTCCACCAGCCTTTGTGTCATCTACAACTCCACCAGCCTTTGTATCATCCACAACTCCACCAACCTTTGTGTCATTTACAACTCCACCAAACTTTGTGTCATGCAAAACTCCACGAGACTTTGTGTCATCTACAACTCCACCAAACCTTTGAGTCATCTACAACTCCACCAACCTTTGTGTCATCCACAACTCCACCAGCCTTTGTGTCATCCACAACTTCACCAAACTTTGTGTCTTCCACAACTCCACCAGCCTTTGTGTCATCCACAACTTCACCAACCTTTGTGTCATCCACGACTTCACCAACCTTTGTGTCATCCACAAACTTCACCAATCTTTGTGTCATCGATAACTCCACCAGCCTTTGTGTCAGATACAACTCCACCAACCTTTGTGTCATCTACAACTACACCAACCTTTGTGTCATCCACAACTCCACCAGCCTTTGTGTCAGATACAACTTCACCAACCTTTGTGTCATCCACAACTCCACCAACCTTTGTGTCATCTACAACTTCACCAACCTTTGTGTCATCCACAGGTCACCCAACCTTTGTGTCATACACAACTCCACGAGACTTTGTCTCATGTACAACTCCACCAGCCTTTGTGTCATATACAACTCCACAAACCCTTGTCTAATCCACAACACCAACAAAATTTGTGTCATCCATAACACCACGAGACTTTGTGTCATCCACAACTTCACCGACATTTGTGTCATCCACAACTCCACCAGCCTTTGTGTCATCCACAACTTCACCAACCTTTGTGTCATCCACAACTCCACCAACCTTTGTGTCATCTACAACTCCACCAACCTTTGTGTCATTCATAACGTCACCAACCTTTCTGTCATCCACATCTTCACCAACCTTTGTGTCATCTAGAACTCCACCAACCTTTGTGTCATCCACAGCTCCACGAGACTTTGTGTCATCTACAACTCCACCAGCCTTTGTGTCATCTACAACTCCACCAGCCTTTGTATCATCCACAACTCCACCAACCTTTGTGTCATCTACAACTCCACCAGCCTTAGTGTCATGCACAACTCCACCAGCCTTTGTGTCATCCACAACTCTACCAACCTTTGTGTCATCCACAACTCCACCAGCCTTTGTATCATCCACAACTCCTCCAACCTTTGTGTCATCTACAACTCCACCAACCTTTGTGTCATCCACATCTTCACCAACCTTTGTGTCATCTAGAACTCCACCAACCTTTGTGTCATCCACAGCTCCACGAGACTTTGTGTCATCTACAACTCCACCAGCCTTTGTGTCATCTACAACTCCACCAGCCTTTGTATCATCCACAACTCCACCAACCTTTGTGTCATCTACAACTCCACCAACCTTTGTGTCATCTACAACTTCACCAACCTTTGTGGCATCCACAACTACACCAACCTTTGTGTCTTCTAAAACTCCACCAATCTTTGTGTCATTTACAACTCCACCAACCTCTGTGTCATCCATAACTCCTCCAGCCTTAGTGTCATGCACAACTCCACCAGCCTTTGTGTCATCCACAACTCTACCAACCTTTGTGTCATCCACAACTCCACCAACCTTTGTGTCATCCATAACGTAACCAAACTTTCTGTCATCCACATCTTCACCAACCTTTGTGTCATCTACAACTCCACCAACCTTTGTGTCATCCACAGCTCCACCAGCCTTTGTATCATCCACAACTCCTCCAACCTTTGTGTCATCTACAACTCCACCAACCTTTGTGTCATCTACAACTTCACCAACCTTTGTGTCATCCAGAACTACACCAACCTTTGTGTCTTCTACAACTCCACCAACCTTTGTGTCATGCAAAACTCCACGAGACTTTGTGTCATCTACAACTCCACCAACTTTTGGGTCATCTACAACTCCACCAACCTTTGTGTCATCCACAACTCCACCAGCCTTTGTGTCATCCACAACTTCACCAAACTTTGTGTCATCCACAACTCCACCAGCCTTTGTGTCATCCACAACTCCACCAACCTTTGTGTCATCCACGACTTCACCAACCTTTGTGTCATCCAGAAACTTCACCAACCTTTGTGTCATCCACAACTTCACCAACCACAGTGTCATCTACTACTTCACCATCCATTGTGTCATCCACAGCTCACCCAACCTTTGTGTCATCTAAAGCTCCACCAACCTTTGTGTCATCTACAACCCCAGCAACCTTTGTGTCATCCACAATTCCACCAACCTTTGTGTCATCGATAACTCCACCAGCCTTTGTGTCTTCTGCAACTCCACCAACATATGTGACATCTACAACTCCACCAACCTTTGTGTCATCTACAACTCCACCAGCCTTTGTGTCATCCGTAACGTCACCTACCTTTCTGTTATCCACAACTTCACCAACCTTTGTGTCATCTACAACTCCACCAACCTTTGTGTCATCCACAACTCCTCGAGACTTTGTGTCATCTACAACTCCACCAGCCTTTGTGTCATCTACAACTCCACCAGCCTTTGTATCATCCACAACTCCACCAACCTTTGGCTCATCTACAACTCCACCATCCTTTGTGTCATCCACAACTCCACCAGCCTTTGTGTCATGCACAACTTCACCAAACTTTGTGTCATCCACAGCTCCACGAAACTTTGTGTCTTCCACAACTCCACCAGCCTATGTGTCATCCACAACTTCATCAGCCTTTGTGTCATCCACAACTCCACCAGCCTTTGTGTCATCCACAACTCCACCAGCCTTAGTGTCATCCACAACTCCACCAACCTTCCTATCATCCACAACTCCACCAACCTTCCAGTCATCCACAATGTCACCAGCCTTTGTGTCATCTACAACTTCAACAACCATTTTGTCATCCACAACTCCACCAACCTTTGTGTCATCCACAACTCCACCAACCTTTGTGTCATCTACAACTCCACCAACCTTTGTGTCATCCACAGGTCACCCAACCTTTGTGTCATCCACAACTCCACGAGACTTTGTCTCATCTACAACTCCACCAACCTTTGTGTCATATACAACTCCACAAACCCTTGTCTAATCCACAACACCAACAAAATTTGTGTCATCCATAACACCACGAGACTTTGTGTCATCCACAACTCCACCAACATTTGTGTCATCCACAACTTCACCAAACTTTGTGTCATCCACAACTTCGCCAACCTTTGTGTCATGCAGAACTCCACCAACCTTTGTGTCATCCACAACTCCACCAGCCTTTGTGTCAGATACAACTTCACCAACCTTTGTGTCATCCACAACTTCACCGACATTTGTGTCATCCACAACTCCACCAGCCTTTGTGTCATCCACAACTTCACCAACCTTTGTGTCATCCACAACTCCACCAACCTTTGTGTCATCTACAACTCCACCAACCTTTGTGTCATCCACAACTCCACCAACCTTTGTGTCATCCACAACTCCAACAGCCTTTGTGTCAGATACAACTCCACCAACCTTTGTGTCATCTACAACTCCACCAACCTTTGTGTCATCCACAACTCCACCAGCCTTTGTGTCAGATACAACTTCACCAACCTTTGTGTCATCCACAACTCCACCAGCCTTTGTGTCATCCACAACTCCACCAACCTTTGTGTCATCTACAACACCACCAACCTTTGTGTCATCCACAACTCCACCAGCCTTTGTGTCATCCACAAATTCACCAACCTTTGTGTCATCCAGAACTCCACCAACCTTTGTGTCATCTACAACTCCACCAACCTTTGTGTCATCCACAACTCCACCAACCTTTGTGTCATCCACAACTCCACCAACCTTTGTGTCATCCACAACTCCACCAGCCTTTGTGTCAGATACAACTCCACCAACCTTTGTGTCATCTACAACTCCACCAACCTTTGTGTCATCCACAACTCCACCAGCCTTTGTGTCAGATACAACTTCACCAACCTTTGTGTCATCCACAACTCCACCAGCCTTTGTGTCATCCACAAATTCACCAACCTTTGTGTCATCCACAACTCCACCAACCTTTGTGTCATCCACAACTCCAACAGCCTTTGTGTCAGATACAACTCCACCAACCTTTGTGTCATCTACAACTCCACCAACCTTTGTGTCATCCACAACTCCACCAGCCTTTGTGTCAGATACAACTTCACCAACCTTTGTGTCATCCACAACTCCACCTGCCTTTGTGTCATCCACAACTCCACCAACCTTTGTTTCATATACAACTCCACCAACCTTTGTGTCATCTACAACTCCACCAAACTTTGTGTCATCCATATCTCCTCCAGCCTTAGTGTCATCCACAACTCCACCAACCTTTGTGTCATCTACAACTTCACCAACCTTTGTGTCATCCACAGGTCACCCAACCTTTGTGTCATCCACAACTCCACGAGACTTTGTCTCATCTACAACTCCACCAACCTTTGTGTCATATACAACTCCACAAACCCTTGTCTAATCCACAACACCAACAAAATTTGTGTCATCCACAACTTCACCAAACTTTGTGTCATCCACAACTTCGCCAACCTTTGTGTCATGCAGAACTCCACCAAACTTTGTGTCATCCACAATTCCACCAACCTTTGTGTCATCCACAACTCCACCAGCCTTTGTGTCAGATACAACTTCACCAACCTTTGTGTCATCCACAACTTCACCGACATTTGTGTCATCCACAACTCCACCAGCCTTTGTGTCATCCACAACTTCACCAACCTTTGTGTCATCCACAACTCCACCAACCTTTGTGTCATCTACAACTCCACCAACCTTTGTGTCATCCACAACTCCACCAACCTTTGTGTCATCCACAACTCCAACAGCCTTTGTGTCAGATACAACTCCACCAACCTTTGTGTCATCTACAACTCCACCAACCTTTGTGTCATCCACAACTCCACCAGCCTTTGTGTCAGATACAACTTCACCAACCTTTGTGTCATCCACAACTCCTCCAGCCTTAGTGTCATGCACAACTCCACCAACCTTTGTGTCATCCACAACTCCACCAGCCTTTGTGTCAGATACAACTTCACCAACCTTTGTTCATCCACAACTTCACCGACATTTGTGTCATCCACAACTCCACCAGCCTTTGTGTCATCCACAACTTCACCAACCTTTGTGTCATCCACAACTCCACCAACCTTTGTGTCATCTACAACTCCACCAACCTTTGTGTCATCCACAGCTCCACCAACCTTTGTGTCATCCACAACTCCAACAGCCTTTGTGTCAGATAAAACTCCACCAACCTTTGTGTCATCTACAACTCCACCAACCTTTCTGTCATCCACAACTCCACCAGCCTTTGTGTCAGATACAACTTCACCAACCTTTGTGTCATCCACAACTCCACCAGCCTTTGTGTCATCCACAAATTCACCAACCTTTGTGTCATCCACAACTCCACCAACCTTTGTGTCATCTACAACACCACCAACCTTTGTGTCATCCACAACTCCACCAGCCTTTGTGTCATCCACAAATTCACCAACCTTTGTGTCATCCAGAACTCCACCAACCTTTGTGTCATCTACAACTCCACCAACCTTTGTGTCATCCACAACTCCACCAACCTTTGTGTCATCCACAGCTCCACCAACCTTTGTGTCATCCACAACTCCACCAGCCTTTGTGTCAGATACAACTCCACCAACCTTTGTGTCATCTACAACTCCACCAACCTTTGTGTCATCCACAACTCCACCAGCCTTTGTGTCAGATACAACTTCACCAACCTTTGTGTCATCCACAACTCCACCAGCCTTTGTGTCATCCACAAATTCACCAACCTTTGTGTCATCCACAACTCTACCAACCTTTGTGTCATCTACAACACCACCAACCTTTGTGTCATCCATAACTCCTCCAGCCTTAGTGTCATGCACAACTCCACCAGCCTTTGTGTCATCCACAACTCTACCAACCTTTGTGTCATCCACAACTCCACCAACCTTTGTGTCATCCATAACGTAACCAAACTTTCTGTCATCCACATCTTCACCAACCTTTGGGTCATCTACAACTCCACCAACCTTTGTGTCATCCACAGCTCCACGAGACTTTGTGTCATCTACAACTCCACCAGCCTTTGTGTCATCTACAACTCCACCAGCCTTTGTATCATCCACAACTCCACCAACCTTTGTGACATTTACAACTCCACCAAACTTTGTGTCATGCAAAACTCCACGAGACTTTGTGACATCTACAACTCCACCAAACCTTTGAGTCATCTACAACTCCACCAACCTTTGTGTCATCCACAACTCCACCAGCCTTTTTGTCATCCACAACTTCACCAAACTTTGTGTCATCCACAACTCCACCAGCCTTTGTGTCATCCACAACTTCACCAACCTTTGTGTCATCCACGACTTCACCAACCCTTGTGTCATCCACAAACTTCACCAACCTTTGTGTCATCCACAACTTCACCAACCATAGTGTCATCTACAACCCCACCAACCTTTGTGTCATCCACAATTCCACCAACCTTTGTGTCATCGATAACTCCACCAGCCTTTGTATCATCTGCAACTCCACCAACATTTGTGACATCTACAACTCAACCAACCTTTGTGTCATCTACAACTCCACCAGCCTTTGTGTCATCCATAACGTCACCAACCTTTCTGTTATCCACAACTTCACCAAACTTTGTGTCATCCATAACTCCACCAACCTTTGTGTCATCCACAATCCCACCAAAGTATGTTTCATCCACAACTCCATCAGCCTTTGTGTCATCCACAACTCCACCAGCCTTAGTGTCATCCACAACTCCACCAACCTTTGTGTCATCCACAACTCCACCAACCTTCCTGTCATCCACAATGTCACCAGCCTTTGTGTCATCTACAACTTCAACAACCATTTTGTCATCCACAACTCCACCAACCTTTGTGTCATCCACAATTCCACCAAACTTTGTTTCATATACAACTCCACCAAGCTTTGTGTCATCTACAACTCCACCAAACTTTGTGTGATCCATATCTCCTCCAGCCTTAGTGTCATCCACAACTCCACCAACCTTTGTGTCATCTACAACTTCACCAACCTTTGTGTCATCCACAGGTCACCCAACCTTTGTGTCATCCACAACTCCACGAGACTTTGTCTCATCTACAACTCCACCAACCTTTGTGTCATATACATCTCCACAAACCCTTGTCTAATCCACAACACCAACAAAATTTGTGTCATCCACAACTCCACGAGACTTTGTCTCATCTACAACTCCACCAACCTTTGTGTCATATACATCTCCACAAACCCTTGTCTAATCCACAACACCAACAAAATTTGTGTCATCCATAACACCACGAGACTTTGTCATCCACAACTCCACCAACCTTTGTGTCATCCACAACTTCACCAAACTTTGTGTCATCCACAACTTCGCCAACCATTGTGTCATCCATAACTCCTCCAGCCTTAGTGTCATGCACAACTCCACCAGCCTTTGTGTCATCCACAACTCTACCAACCTTTGTGTCATCCACAACTCCACCAACCTTTGTGTCATCCATAACGTAACCAAACTTTCTGTCATCCACATCTTCACCAACCTTTGGGTCATCTACAACTCCACCAACCTTTGTGTCATCCACAGCTCCACGAGACTTTGTGTCATCTACAACTCCACCAGCCTTTGTGTCATCTACAACTCCACCAGCCTTTGTATCATCCACAACTCCACCAACCTTTGTGACATTTACAACTCCACCAAACTTTGTGTCATGCAAAACTCCACGAGACTTTGTGACATCTACAACTCCACCAAACCTTTGAGTCATCTACAACTCCACCAACCTTTGTGTCATCCACAACTCCACCAGCCTTTTTGTCATCCACAACTTCACCAAACTTTGTGTCATCCACAACTCCACCAGCCTTTGTGTCATCCACAACTTCACCAACCTTTGTGTCATCCACGACTTCACCAACCCTTGTGTCATCCACAAACTTCACCAACCTTTGTGTCATCCACAACTTCACCAACCATAGTGTCATCTACAACCCCACCAACCTTTGTGTCATCCACAATTCCACCAACCTTTGTGTCATCGATAACTCCACCAGCCTTTGTATCATCTGCAACTCCACCAACATTTGTGACATCTACAACTCAACCAACCTTTGTGTCATCTACAACTCCACCAGCCTTTGTGTCATCCATAACGTCACCAACCTTTCTGTTATCCACAACTTCACCAAACTTTGTGTCATCCATAACTCCACCAACCTTTGTGTCATCCACAATCCCACCAAAGTATGTTTCATCCACAACTCCATCAGCCTTTGTGTCATCCACAACTCCACCAGCCTTAGTGTCATCCACAACTCCACCAACCTTTGTGTCATCCACAACTCCACCAACCTTCCTGTCATCCACAATGTCACCAGCCTTTGTGTCATCTACAACTTCAACAACCATTTTGTCATCCACAACTCCACCAACCTTTGTGTCATCCACAATTCCACCAAACTTTGTTTCATATACAACTCCACCAAGCTTTGTGTCATCTACAACTCCACCAAACTTTGTGTGATCCATATCTCCTCCAGCCTTAGTGTCATCCACAACTCCACCAACCTTTGTGTCATCTACAACTTCACCAACCTTTGTGTCATCCACAGGTCACCCAACCTTTGTGTCATCCACAACTCCACGAGACTTTGTCTCATCTACAACTCCACCAACCTTTGTGTCATATACATCTCCACAAACCCTTGTCTAATCCACAACACCAACAAAATTTGTGTCATCCATAACACCACGAGACTTTGTCATCCACAACTCCACCAACCTTTGTGTCATCCACAACTTCACCAAACTTTGTGTCATCCACAACTTCGCCAACCTTTGTGTCATGCAGAACTCCACCAAACGTTGTGTCATCCACAATTCCACCAACCTTTGTGTCATCCACAACTCCACCAGCCTTTGTGTCAGATACAACTTCACCAACCTTTGTGTCATACACAACTACACCGACATTTGTGTCATCCACAACTCCACCAGCCTTTGTGTCATCCACAACTTCACCAACCTTTGTGTCATCTACAACTCCACCAACCTTTGTGTCATCCACAACTCCACCAACCTTTGTGTCATCCACAACTCCACCAAACTTTGTGTCATCCACACCTCCACCAGCCTTTGTCTCAGATACAACTCCACCAACCTTTGTGTCATCTACAACTCCACCAACCTTTGTGTCATCCACAACTCCACCAGCCTTTGTGTCAGATACAACTTCACCAACCTTTGTGTCATCCACAACTCCACCAGCCTTTGTGTCATCCACAAATTCACCAACCTTTGTGTCATCCACAACTCTACCAACCTTTGTGTCATCTACAACACCACCAACCTTTGTGTCATCCATAACTCCTCCAGCCTTAGTGTCATGCACAACTCCACCAGCCTTTGTGTCATCCACAACTCTACCAACCTTTGTGTCATCCACATCTCCACCAACCTTTGCGTCATCCATAACGTAACCAAACTTTCTGTCATCCACATCTTCACCAACCTTTGGGTCATCTACAACTCCACCAACCTTTGTGTCATCCACAGCTCCACGAGACTTTGTGTCATCTACAACTCCACCAGCCTTTGTGTCATCTACAACTCCACCAGCCTTTGTATCATCCACAACTCCACCAACCTTTGTGTCATTTACAACTCCACCAAACTTTGTGTCATGCAAAACTCCACGAGTCTTTGTGTCATCTACAACTCCACCAAACCTTTGAGTCATCTACAACTCTACCAACCTTTGTGTCATCCACAACTCCACCAGCCTTTGTGTCATCCACAACTTCACCAAACTTTGTGTCATCCACAACTCCACCAGCCTTTGTGTCATCCACAACTTCACCAACCTTTGTGTCATCCACGACTTCACCAACCTTTGTGTCATCCACAAACTTCACCAACCTTTGTGTCATCCACAACTTCACCAACCATAGTGTCATCTACAACCCCACCAACCTTTGTGTCATCCACAATTCCACCAACCTTTGTGTCATCGATAACTCCACCAGCCTCTGTATCATCTGCAACTCCACCAACATTTGTGACATCTACAACTCAACCAACCTTTGTGTCATCTACAACTCCACCAGCCTTTGTGTCATCCATAACGTCACCAACCTTTCTGTTATCCACAACTTCACCAAACTTTGTGTCATCCATAACTCCACCAACCTTTGTGTCATCCACAATCCCACCAAAGTATGTTTCATCCACAACTCCATCAGCCTTTGTGTCATCCACAACTCCTCGAGACTTTGTGTCATCTACAACTCCACCAGCCTTTGTGTCATCTACAACTCCACCAGCCTTTGTATCATCCACAACTCCACCAACCTTTGTGTCATTTACAACTTCACCAAACTTTGTGTCATCCACAGCTCCACGAAACTTTGTGTCTTCCACAACTCCACCAGCCTATGTGTCATCCACAACTTCATCAGCCTTTGTGTCATCCACAACTCCACCAGCCTTTGTGTCATCCACAACGCCACCAACCTTTGTTTCATTTACAACTCCACCAACCTTTGTGAAATCCATAACTCCACCAACCTTTGTGTCATCCACAACTCCACCAGCCTTTGTGTCATCCACAACTTCACCAAACTTTGTGTCATCCACAACTCCACCAGCCTTTGTGTCATCCACAACTCCACCAACCTTTGTGTCATCCACGACTTCACCAACCTTTGTGTCATCCAGAAACTTCACCAACCTTTGTGTCATCCACAACTTCACCAACCATAGTGTCATCTACTACTTCTCCATCCATTGTGTCATCCTCAGCTACACCCTACCTTTGTGTCATCTAAAGCTCCACCAACCTTTGTGTCATCTACAACCCCACCAACCTTTGTGTCATCCACAATTCCACCAACCTTTTTGTCATCGATAACTCCACCAGCCTTTGTATCATCTGCAACTCCACCAACATTTGTGACATCTACAACTCCACCAACCTTTGTGTCATCCACAGCTCCACGAAACTTTGTGTCTTCCACAACTCCACCAGCCTATGTGTCATCCACAACTTCATCAGCCTTTGTGTCATCCACAACTCCACCAGCCTTTGTGTCATCCACAACTCCACCAACCTTTGTTTCATTTACAACTCCACCAATCTTTGTGAAATCCATAACTCCACCAACCTTTGTGTCATCCATAACTCCACCAACCTTTGTGTCATCCACAATTCCACCAACCCTTGTGTCATCCATAACTCCACCAACCTTTGTGTCATCCATAACTCCACCAACCTTTGTGTCAGATACAACTTCACCAACCTTTGTGTCATTCTCAACTTCACCAACCATTGTGTCATCTACTACTTCACCATCCATTGTGTCATCCACAGCTCACCCTACCTTTGTGTCATCTAAAGCTCCACCAACCTTTGTGTCATCCACAATTCCACCAACCTTTTTGTCATCGATAACTCCACCAGCCTTTGTATCATCTGCAACACCACCAACATTTGTGACATCTACAACTCCACCAACCTTTGTGTCATCTACAACTCCACCAGCCTTTGTGTCATCCATAACGTCACCAACCTTTCTGTTATCCACAACTTCACCAAACTTTGTGTCATCCACAAGTTCTCGAGACTTTGTGTCATCTACAACTCCACCAGCCTTTGTGTCATCCACAACTCCTCGAGACTTTGTGTCATCTACAACTCCACCAGCCTTTGTGTCATCTACAACTCCACCAGCCTTTGTATCATCCACAACTCCACCAAACTTTGGGTCATCTACAACTCCACCATCCTTTGTGTCATCCACAACTCCACCAGCCTTTGTGTCATCCACAACTTCACCAAACTTTGTGTCATCCACAGCTCCACGAAACTTTGTGTCTTCCACAACTCCACCAGCCTATGTGTCATCCACAACTTCATCAGCCTTTGTGTCATCCACAACTCCACCAGCCTTTGTGTCATCCACAACTCCACCAACCTTTGTTTCATTTACAACTCCACCAACCTTTGTGAAATCCATAACTCCACCAACCTTTGTGTCATCCATAACTCCACAAACCTTTGTGTCATCCACAATTCCACCAACCCTTGTGTCATCCATAACTCCACCAACCTTTGTGACATCCACAATTCCACCAACCTTTGTGTCATCCACAACTCCACCAGCCTTTGTGTCAGATACAACTTCACCAACCTTTGTGTCATCCACAACTTCACCAACCATAGTGTCATCTACTACTTCTCCATCCATTGTGTCATCCACAGCTACACCCTACCTTTGTGTCATCTAAAGCTCCACCAACCTTTGTGTCATCTACAACCCCACCAACCTTTGTGTCATCCACAATTCCACCAACCTTTTTGTCATCGATAACTCCACCAGCCTTTGTATCATCTGCAACTCCACCAACATTTGTGACATCTACAACTCCACCAACCTTTGTGTCATCTACAACTCCACCAGCCTTTGTGTCATCCATAACGTCACCAACCTTTCTGTTATCCACAACTTCACCAAACTTTGTGTCATCCACAACTCCTCGAGACTTTGTGTCATCTACCACTCCACCAGCCTTTGTGTCATCCAGAACTCCTCGAGACTTTGTGTCATCTACAACTCCACCAGCCTTTGTGTCATCCACAACTCCACCAACCTTTGTGTCATCTACAACTCCACCAGCCTTTGTATCATCCACAACTCCACCAACCTTTGGGTCATCTACAACTCCACCATCCTTTGTGTCATCCACAACTCCACCAGCCTTTGTGTCATCCACAACTTCACCAAACTTTGTGTCATCCACAGCTCCACGAAACTTTGTGTCTTCCACAACTCCACCAGCCTATGTGTCATCCACAACTTCATCAGCCTTTGTGTCATCCACAACTCCACCAGCCTTTGTGTCATCCACAACTCCACCAACCTTTGTTTCATTTACAACTCCACCAACCTTTGTGAAATCCATAACTCCACCAACCTTTGTGTCATCCATAACTCCACCAACCTTTGTGTCATCCACAATTCCACCAACCCTTGTGTCATCCATAACTCCACCAACCTTTGTGTCATCCATAACTCCACCAACCTTTGTGTCAGATACAACTTCACCAACCTTTGTGTCATTCTCAACTTCACCAACCATTGTGTCATCTACTACTTCACCATCCATTGTGTCATCCACAGCTCACCCTACCTTTGTGTCATCTAAAGCTCCACCAACCTTTGTGTCATCCACAATTCCACCAACCTTTTTGTCATCGATAACTCCACCAGCCTTTGTATCATCTGCAACACCACCAACATTTGTGACATCTACAACTCCACCAACCTTTGTGTCATCTACAACTCCACCAGCCTTTGTGTCATCCATAACGTCACCAACCTTTCTGTTATCCACAACTTCACCAAACTTTGTGTCATCCACAAGTTCTCGAGACTTTGTGTCATCTACAACTCCACCAGCCTTTGTGTCATCCACAACTCCTCGAGACTTTGTGTCATCTACAACTCCACCAGCCTTTGTGTCATCTACAACTCCACCAGCCTTTGTATCTTCCACAACTCCACCAAACTTTGGGTCATCTACAACTCCACCATCCTTTGTGTCATCCACAACTCCACCAGCCTTTGTGTCATCCACAACTTCACCAAACTTTGTGTCATCCACAGCTCCACGAAACTTTGTGTCTTCCACAACTCCACCAGCCTATGTGTCATCCACAACTTCATCAGCCTTTGTGTCATCCACAACTCCACCAGCCTTTGTGTCATCCACAACTCCACCAACCTTTGTTTCATTTACAACTCCACCAACCTTTGTGAAATCCATAACTCCACCAACCTTTGTGTCATCCATAACTCCACAAACCTTTGTGTCATCCACAATTCCACCAACCCTTGTGTCATCCATAACTCCACCAACCTTTGTGACATCCACAATTCCACCAACCTTTGTGTCATCCACAACTCCACCAGCCTTTGTGTCAGATACAACTTCACCAACCTTTGTGTCATCCACAACTTCGCCAACCATTGTGTCATGCAGAACTCCACCAAACTTTGTGTCATCCACAATTCCACCAACCTTTGTGTCATCCACAACTCCACCAGCCTTTGTGTCAGATACAACTTCACCAACCTTTGTGTCATCCACAACTTCACCGACATTTGTGTCATCCACAACTCCACCAGCCTTCGTGTCATCCACAACTTCACCAACCTTTGTGTCATCCACAACTCCACCAACCTTTGTGTCATCTACAACTCCACCAACCTTTGTGTCATCCACAACTCCACCAACCTTTGTGTCATCCACAACTCCACCAACCTTTGGGTCATCTACAACTCCACCATCCTTTGTGTCATCCACAACTCCACCAGCCTTTCTGTCATCCACAACTTCACCAAACTTTGTGTCATCCACAGCTCCACGAAACTTTGTGTCTTCCACAACTCCACCAGCCTATGTGTCATCCACAACTTCATCAGCCTTTGTGTCATCCACAACTCCACCAGCCTTTGTGTCATCCACAACTCCACCAACCTTTGTTTCATTTACAACTCCACCAACCTTTGTGAAATCCATAACTCCACCAACCTTTGTGTCATCCATAACTCCACAAACCTTTGTGTCATCCACAATTCCACCAACCCTTGTGTCATCCATAACTCCACCAACCTTTGTGACATCCACAATTCCACCAACCTTTGTGTCATCCACAACTCCACCAGCCTTTGTGTCAGATACAACTTCACCAACCTTTGTGTCCTCCACAACTTCGCCAACCATTGTGTCATGCAGAACTCCACCAAACTTTGTGTCATCCACAATTCCACCAACCTTTGTGTCATCCACAACTCCACCAGCCTTTGTGTCAGATACAACTTCACCAACCTTTGTGTCATCCACAACTTCACCGACATTTGTGTCATCCACAACTCCACCAGCCTTTGTGTCATCCACAACTCCACCAACCTTTGTGTCATCTACAACTCCACCAACCTTTGTGTCATCTACAACTCCACCAACCTTTGTGTCATCCACAACTCCACCAGCCTTTGTGTCATATACAACTTCACCAACCTTTGTGTCATCCACAACTCCACCAGCCTTTGTGTCATCCACAAATTCACCAACCTTTGTGTCATCCACAATTCCACCAACCCTTGTGTCATCCATAACTCCACCAACCTTTGTGTCATCCACAACTCCACCAGCCTTTGTGTCATCCGCAACTTCACCAACCTTTGTGTCATCCACAACTCCACCAACCTTTGTGTCATCTACAACTCCACCAACCTTTGTGTCATCCACAACTCCACCAACCTTTGTGTCATCCACAACTCCACCAACCTTTGGGTCATCTACAACTCCACCATCCTTTGTGTCATCCACAACTCCACCAGCCTTTCTGTCATCCACAACTTCACCAAACTTTGTGTCATCCACAGCTCCACGAAACTTTGTGTCTTCCACAACTCCACCAGCCTATGTGTCATCCACAACTTCATCAGCCTTTGTGTCATCCACAACTCCACCAACCTTTGTTTCATTTACAACTCCACCAACCTTTGTGAAATCCATAACTCCACCAACCTTTGTGTCATCCATAACTCCACAAACCTTTGTGTCATCCACAATTCCACCAACCCTTGTGTCATCCATAACTCCACCAACCTTTGTGACATCCACAATTCCACCAACCTTTGTGTCATCCACAACTCCACCAGCCTTTGTGTCAGATACAACTTCACCAACCTTTGTGTCATCCACAACTTCACCGACATTTGTGTCATCCACAACTCCACCAGCCTTTGTGTCATCCACAACTCCACCAACCTTTGTGTCATCCACAACTCCACCAACCTTTGTGTCATCTACAACTCCACCAACCTTTGTGTCATCTACAACTCCACCAACCTTTGTGTCATCCACAACTCCACCAGCCTTTGTGTCATATACAACTTCACCAACCTTTGTGTCATCCACAACTCCACCAGCCTTTGTGTCATCCACAAATTCACCAACCTTTGTGTCATCCACAATTCCACCAACCCTTGTGTCATCCATAACTCCACCAACCTTTGTGTCATCCACAACTCCACCAGCCTTTGTGTCATCCGCAACTTCACCAACCTTTGTGTCATCCACAACTCCACCAACCTTTGTGTCATCTCCAACTCCACCAACCTTTGTGTCATCCACGACTTCACCAACCTTTGTGTCATCCACAAGCTTCACCAATCATACTGTCATCTACTCCTTCACCAACCCTTGTGTCATCCACAGCTCCACGAGACTTTGTGTCATCTACAACTCCACCAATCTTTGTGTCATCTACAACTTCACCAACCTTTGTGTCATCCACAGCTCACCCAACCTTTGTGTCATCTAAAGCTCCACCAACCTTTGTGTCATCTACAACTCCACCAACCTTTGTGTCATTTACAACTCCACCAACCTTTGTGTCATGCACAACTCCACGAGACTTTGTGTCATCTACAACTCCACCAACTTTTGGGTCATCTACAACTCCACCAACCTTTGTGTCATCCACAAACTCCACCAACCTTTGTGTCATCCACAACTTCACCAACCTTTGTGTCATCTACTACTTCACCAACTATTGTGTCATCCACAGCTACACCAACCTTTGTGTCATCTAAAACTCAACCAACCTTTGTGTCATCTACAACTCCACCAACCTTTGTGTCAACCACAACTGCACCAACCTTTGTTTCATCCACAGCTCCACCAACCTTTGTGTCATCTACAACTCCACCAAACTTTGTGTCATCCATAACTCCTCCAGCCTTAGTGTCATCCAAAACTCCACCAACCTTTGTGTCATCCACAACTCCACCAACCTTTGTTTCATCTACAACTCCACCAGCCTTTGTGTCATCCATAACGTCACCAACCTTTCTGTCATCCACAACTTCACCAACCTTTGTGTCATCCACAACTCCACGAGCCTTTGTGTCATCTACAACTCCACCAGCCTTTGTATCATCCACAACTCCACCATCCTTTGGGACATCTACAACTCCACCAACATTTGTGTCATCCACAACTCTACCAGCCTTTGTGTCATCCACAACTTCACCAAACTTTGTGTCATCCACAGCTCCACGAAACTTTGTGTCTTCCACAACTCCACCAGCCTTTGTGTCATCCACAACTCCACCAACCTTTGTGCATCCACAATTCCGCCAACCTTTGTGTCATCCACAACTCCACCAGCCTTTGTGTCAGATACAACTTCACCAACCTTTGTGTCATCCACAACTTCGCCAACCATTGTGTCATGCAGAACTCCACCAAACTTTGTGTCATCCACAATTCCACCAACCTTTGTGTCATCCACAACTCCACCAACCTTTGTGAAATCCATAACTCCACCAACCTTTGTTTCATTTACAACTCCACCAACCTTTGTGAAATCCATAACTCCACCAACCTTTGTGTCATCCATAACTCCACAAACCTTTGTGTCATCCACAATTCCACCAACCCTTGTGTCATCCATAACTCCACCAACCTTTGTGACATCCACAATTCCACCAACCTTTGTGTCATCCACAACTCCACCAGCCTTTGTGTCAGATACAACTTCACCAACCTTTGTGTCCTCCACAACTTCGCCAACCATTGTGTCATGCAGAACTCCACCAAACTTTGTGTCATCCACAATTCCACCAACCTTTGTGTCATCCACAACTCCACCAGCCTTTGTGTCAGATACAACTTCACCAACCTTTGTGTCATCCACAACTTCACCGACATTTGTGTCATCCACAACTCCACCAGCCTTTGTGTCATCCACAACTCCACCAACCTTTGTGTCATCCACAACTCCACCAACCTTTGTGTCATCTACAACTCCACCAACCTTTGTGTCATCTACAACTCCACCAACCTTTGTGTCATCCACAACTCCACCAGCCTTTGTGTCATATACAACTTCACCAACCTTTGTGTCATCCACAACTCCACCAGCCTTTGTGTCATCCACAAATTCACCAACCTTTGTGTCATCCACAATTCCACCAACCCTTGTGTCATCCATAACTCCACCAACCTTTGTGTCATCCACAACTCCACCAGCCTTTGTGTCAGATACAACTTCACCAACCTTTGTGTCATCCACAACTTCACCGACATTTGTGTCATCCACAACTCCACCAGCCTTTGTGTCATCCGCAACTTCACCAACCTTTGTGTCATCCACAACTCCACCAACCTTTGTGTCATCTCCAACTCCACCAACCTTTGTGTCATCCATAATTCCACCAGCCTTAGTGTCATGCACAACTCCACCAACCTTTGAGTCATCCATAACTCCACCAACCTTTGTGTCATCCACAATTCCACCAACCTTTGTGTCATGCATAACTCCACCAACCTTTGTGTCATCCACAATTCCACCAACCTTTGTGTCGTCCACAACTCCACCAGCCTTTGTGTCATCTAAAACTCGACCAGCCTTTGTGTCATCCACAACTTCACCAACCTTTGTGTCATCCACGACTTCACCAACCTTTGTGTCATCCACAAGCTTCACCAATCATACTGTCATCTACTCCTTCACCAACCCTTGTGCCATCCACAGCTCCACGAGACTTTGTGTCATCTACAACTCCACCAATCTTTGTGTCATCTACAACTTCACCAACCTTTGTGTCATCCACAGCTCACCCAACCTTTGTGTCATCTAAAGCTCCACCAACCTTTGTGTCATCTACAACTCCACCAACCTTTGTGTCATTTACAACTCCACCAACCTTTGTGTCATGCACAACTCCACGAGACTTTGTGTCATCTACAACTCCACCAACTTTTGGGTCATCTACAACTCCACCAACCTTTGTGTCATCCACAAACTCCACCAACCTTTGTGTCATCCACAACTTCACCAACCTTTGTGTCATCTACTACTTCACCAACTATTGTGTCATCCACAGCTACACCAACCTTTGTGTCATCTAAAACTCAACCAACCTTTGTGTCATCTACAACTCCACCAACCTTTGTGTCAACCACAACTGCACCAACCTTTGTGTCATCCACAGCTCCACCAACCTTTGTGTCATCTACAACTCCACCAAACTTTGTGTCATCCATAACTCCTCCAGCCTTAGTGTCATCCAAAACTCCACCAACCTTTGTGTCATCCACAACTCCACCAACCTTTGTTTCATCTACAACTCCACCAGCCTTTGTGTCATCCATAACGTCACCAACCTTTCTGTCATCCACAACTTCACCAACCTTTGTGTCATCCACAACTCCACGAGCCTTTGTGTCATCTACAACTCCACCAGCCTTTGTATCATCCACAACTCCACCATCCTTTGGGACATCTACAACTCCACCAACATTTGTGTCATCCACAACTCTACCAGCCTTTGTGTCATCCACAACTTCACCAAACTTTGTGTCATCCACAGCTCCACGAAACTTTGTGTCTTCCACAACTCCACCAGCCTTTGTGTCATCCACAACTCCACCAACCTTTGTGCATCCACAATTCCGCCAACCTTTGTGTCATCCACAACTCCACCAGCCTTTGTGTCAGATACAACTTCACCAACCTTTGTGTCATCCACAACTTCACCGACATTTGTGTCATCCACAACTCCACCAACATTTCTTTCATATACAACTCCACCAACCTTTATGTCATCCATAACTCCACCAACCTTTGTGTCATCCATAAGCCCACCAACTTTTGTGTCATCCACAATTCCACCAACCCTTGAGTCATCCATAACTCCACCAACCTTTGTGTCATCCACAATTCCACCAACCTTTGTGTCATGCATAACTCCACCAACCTTTGTGTCATCCACAATTCCACCAACCTTTGTGTCGTCCACAACTCCACCAGCCTTTGTGTCATCTAAAACTCGACCAACCTTTGTGTCATCTACAACTTCACCAACCTTTGTGTCATCCACAACTTTACCGACCTTTGTGTCATCCACAACTCCACCAGCTTTTGTGTCATCCAACAACTTCACCAACCTTTGTGTCATCCACAACTACACCAACCTTTGTTTCATATACAACTCCAACGAACTTTGTGTCATCCACAACTTCACCAACCTTTGTGTCATCCACAACTCCACCAACCTTTGTGTCATCTACAACTCCACCAACCTTTGTGTCATCCATAACTCCTCCAGCCTTAGTGTCATGCACAGATCCACCAGCCTTTGTGTCATCCACAACTCTACCAACCTTTGTGTCATCCAGAACTCCACCAACCTTTGTGTCATCCATAACGTCACCAACCTTTCTGTCATCCACATCTTCACCAACCTTTGTGTCATCTACAACTCCACCAACCTTTGTGTCATCCACAGCTCCATGAGACTTTGTGTCATCGACAACTCCACCAGCCTTTGTGTCATCTACAACTCCACCAGCCTTTGTATCATCCACAACTCCACCAACCTTTGTGTCATCTACAACTCCACCAACCTTTGTGTCATCTACAACTTCACCAACCTTTGTGTCATCCACAACTACACCAACCTTTGTGTCTTCTACAACTCCACCAACATTTGTGTCATTTACAACTCCACCAACATTTGTGTCATGCACAACTCCACGAGACTTTGTGTCATCTACAACTCCACCAACTTTTGGGTCATCTACAACTCCACCAACCTTTGTGTCATCCACAAACTTCACCAACCTTTGTGTCATCCACAACTTCACCAATCTTTGTGTCATCGACAACTCCACCAGACTTTGTGTCATCCACAACTCCACCAACCTTTGTGTCATCCACAACTTCACCAACCTTTGTGTCATCTACTACTTCACCAACCATTGTGTCATCCACAGCTCACCCAACCTTTGTGTCATCTAAAACTCGACCAACCTTTGTGTCATCTACAACTCCACCAACCTTTGTGTCATCCACAACTTCACCAACCTTTGTGTCATCGACAACTCCACCAACCTTTGTGTCATCTACAACTCCACCAAACTTTGTGTCATCCATAACTCCTCCAGCCTTAGTGTCATCCAAAACTCCACCAACCTTTGTGTCATCCACAACTCCACCAACCTTTGTTTCATCTACAACTCCACCAGCCTTTGTGTCATCCACAACTTCACCAACCTTTGTGTCATCCACAACTTCACCAACCTTGGTGTCATCCACAACTCCACCAACATTTGTTTCATATACAACTCCACCAACCTTTGTGTCATCCACAATTCCACCAACCTTTGTGTCATCTACAACTCCACCAACCTTTGTGTCATCTACAACTCCACCAACCTTTCTGTCATCCATAACTCCTCCAGCCTTAGTGTCATGCACAACTCCACCAGCTTTTGTGTCATCCACAACTCTACCAACCTTTGTGTCATCCACAACTCCACTAACCTTTGTGTCATTCATAACGTCACCAACCTTTCTGTCATCCACATCTTCACCAACCTTTGTGTCATCTACAACTCCACCAACCTTTGTGTCATCCACAGCTCCACGAGACTTTGTGTCATCTACAACTCCACCAGTCTTTGTGTCATCTACAACTCCACCAGCCTTTGTATCATGCACCACTCCACCAACCTTTGTGTCATCTACAACTCCACCAGCCTTTGTGTCATCTACAACTTCACCAACCTTTGTGTCATCCACAACTCCACCAACCTTTGTGTCTTCTACACCTCCACCAACCTTTGTGTCATCTACAACTCCCCCAACCTTTGTGTCATGCACAACTCCACGAGACTTTGTGTCATCTACAACTCCACCAACTTTTGGGTCATCTACAACTCCACCAACCTTTGTGTCATCCACAACTCCACCAGCCTTTGTGTCTTCCACAACTTCACCAAACTTTGTGTCATCCACAACTCCACCAGTCTTTGTGTCATCCACAACTTCACCAACCTTTGTGTCATCTACTACTTCACCAACCATTGTGTCGTCCACAGTTCACCGAACCTTTGTGTCATCTAAAACTCGACCAACCTTTGTGTCATCTACAACTCCACCAACCTTTGTGTCATCCACAACTTCACCAACCTTTGTGTCATCCACAATTCCACCAACCTTTGTGTCATCCACAACTCCACCAAACTTTGTGTCATCCATAACTCCACCAGCCTTTGTGTCATCCACAAACTTAATTACCCACTCTTCCACTTCCTCATCCAAGTCATTTATAAACATTAGACAGAGTTTGTGCAATCTGTGAGACACTTTGGAAATCTCATTATCTCAGACTCTGCAGATTTTATTTAGGTTAAATTACACTGCTTTGCTTATCTTGTTAACAGCCCTGAACAAAATATTACACTCTGTGGCCACTTTTTTAGGTATAAGAGTGGGACACGTTACTGACTTCTGCTACTGTAGCCCATCCACTTCAAGGTTTGATGTGTTGTGTGTTTTCAGAGATGCTCTTCTGCACACCAGTGTTTTCACTTGAAGTTATTTGAGTTACTGTCACCTTCCTGTCAGTTTGAACCAGTCTGGCCATTCTCCTCTGATCTCTCTCATCAACAAGATGTGTTTGCCCACAGAAGTGCTGCTCACTGGATTTTGTTTTTGTTTTTTGCAGCATTCTCTGTAAACTAGACCTTTCTGTGCATGAAAATCCCAGGAGATCAGTAGTTTCTGAGATACTTCAACCTTCCTGTCTGGCACCAACAATCACTCCACAGTCAAGGTCACTTAGATCACATTTCTGCCCCATTCTGATGTTTGATCTGAACAACAGCTGAGCCTCTTGACCACATCTGCATGCTTTTATGCATTGAGTTGCTGCCACATGATTGGATGATCAGAGATTTGCATTAATGAGTTGGGATACAGGTGTACCTAATAAAGTGGCTATGGGGTGTGTGTCTGGGTCCCTCTCTGAGACCAGATTTATGTTCCAGGTCTAATTACCTCCAGTGAAAACTGAATTGACTTTGATAGGTTTCAGGAAGTACAGGAAGCAGCTTAATTATAACACATCCAGTCTGTCTGGATGCATTTCTTCACCTTACAATCTCATTGTCATTATGTGTCGTGTCGTATAATCTGGGTGATCATGGTCTTTCCAGACCATGATTGTTCTTGGCAAATTCTGCAGAAGTGGTTTTACATTGCCTCCTTCTGGACAGTGTTCTTACAAGACGGGTGACCCCAGCCATTGTCAATACTCTTCAGAGATTGTCTGCCTGTTGTCAGTGGTTGCATAACCAGTTCTTATGATCTACACCAGCTGCTCATACAACCATCCACCACCTGTTCCCATGGCTTCACGTGATTCTGAATGGAGGTCGAAGCAGGTGCTACACCTTGACCAAGGATGACCTGCAGTTTACTAAAGGGAAGGAGCACCTTACACCTCCTTTGGTACAGATGTATCTACACCCTGCCATGCATGCTGCTAGTATCAGTGGCCATAATTATAAACTGATTGGAGGAAATTGTGGACAGGATGTCAGGGGTAAGTTTTATACGTAGAGAGTGGTGGTTGTGTGGAACGTCCTGTCAGGGGTGGTAGTAGAAGCAGATGCCTTAGGGACAATTAAGAGACTCTTAGGTAGGCGCATAGATGATGAAAAATGGAAGGCAATGATGCCTTCCAATGAGGAAAGATTTAGATTGGTCTCAGAGTAGATTAAAAGATTGGCACATTGTGCTTTAATGCTCTTTGTTCTTCTTAATAATGACCTTGCACCTTACTGTCTACGTACACTGTACTTTTTCTGTAACTATACTACGTAATTCTGCGGTCTGTTACTGTTTTACCTTGTTCTACCTCAATGTACTGTGTAAGGATTTGATCCGTAAGACACGTTTTTCACTGTATCTCGGTACATGTGACAATACCAAACCAATTCCAATTCTGGTCCCACTGCTGGATGTGCTTGAGGTGGAGTTTCAAACATGATTTATTAATGGTAAATGTACAAAATACTAAGTTCCTCTGTCTCTATCCCTTCTCTTCTCATGATGAGGCTTTCCATTTTAGACATCTGAGAAGTCCTCGTTTGTCAAAAAACAAGGTTTCCCTTTCACCACCATCAATGCTTCCTTCACACACATCTCCTCCATTCTCTGCACATCTTCCCTCAGTCCAATCCTCCCACCACCAAAAGTACTTCATTCCCTCTCCCCACCCACACACCTTTCCCCTCACCTGGCTTCACTTATCACCTCCACCTTGTACTCCATTCCTGCTGCCCCACCTTCTTTCTCAGCCCAAAATGTGAGCAGTGTACTCCCCTCTATAGATGCTGCCTGATCTGCTGACGTCCTCTTGCATTTTATTTGTGTTGCCCAAGGTTTCCAGCATCTGCAGAATCTTTTCCATCGATGAATATTAAACCAATGCGTGCTCTCCACAGGATGCCGTAAGCAATAACGCTGAGAAAGACAAGAGACTCCCCTAATTTCCTGCAGCCCATATTTCTCTCTCCACTAACATCACAGAAGGAAGATTATCTGATGAGGATTACACTGCTCCTGAGAGTTTGCTTTGCACAGTTATTCTGCTATGCTGTCTCTCATTAAAACAGTGATGACTCACTAAGTACTTCACCCGCATTCATCACTGTTTCCTGAGGTGGTGAATTATGCTTTAAAAATGCAAATGATGGCCATTTACAAATTATCTTTTATTCTCCTATGCATCTTTTTTACTTGAATTTCATCAACAGAATCATTGTGGTCAATGCATTACTGATCGGATGATTGAGTGCAAAACTGGTGTTCAGCATGGGTTAGATACAGAGTGAAGCTCCCTCTCCACTGTCCCATCACACACTCCCAGGGCAGGGACAGTTAGATACAGAGTGAAGCTCCCTCTACACTGTCCCATCACAGACTCCCAGGGCAGGGACAGTCAGATACAGAGTGAAGCTCCCTCTACACTGTCCCATCACACACTCCCAGGGCAGGGACAGTTAGATACAGAGTGAAGCTCCCTCTCCACTGTCCCATCACACACTCCCAGGGCAGGGACAGTCAGATACAGAGTGAAGCTCCCTCTACACTGTCCCATCACACACTCCCAGGGCAGGGACAGTTAGATACAGAGTGAAGCTCCCTCTCCACTGTCCCATCACACATTCCCAGAATAGGGACAGTTAGATATGGAGTAAAGTTCCCTCTACACTGTCCCATCACACACTCCCAGGGCAGGGACAGTCAGATACAGAGTGAAACTCCCTCTACACTCTCCCATCACACACTCCCAGGGCAGGGACAGTTAGATACAGAGTGAAGCTCCCTCTACACTGTCCCATCACACACTCCCGGGACAGGGACAGTCAGATACAGAGTGAAACTCCCTCTACCCTGTCCCATCAGACACTCCCAGGACAGGGACAGTCAGATACAGAGTGAAGCTCCCTCTACACTGTCCCATCACACACTCCCAGGGCAGGGACAGTTAGATACAGAGTGAAGCTCCCTCTACACTGTCCCATCATACACTCCCAGGGCAGGGACAGTTAGATACAGAGTGAAGCTCCCTCTACACTGTCCCATCACACACTCCCAGGGAAGGGACAGTCAGATACAGAGTGAAGCTCCCTCTACACTGTCCCATCACACACTCCCAGGGCAGATACAGTCAGATACAGAGTGAAGCTCCCTCTACACTGTCCCATCACACACTCCCAGGACAGGGACAGTTAGATACAGAGTGAAGCTCCCTCTACACTGTCCCATCACACACTCCCAGGACAGGGACAGTTAGATACAGAGTACTATTTTTACCTGTTAATATTAATGTGTGAATAATATTTTAAGCGTCAAGATTGAATTGTTTATTGTCCAAACAGATCAAAGATTTTGTGCTGTATGGGATTTCTGTGCACTATTTTGCACCTTGAACCCTGAGGAATGATGTTTTGTTTAGCAGTATACATGTGAACAGTTGAATGACAATAAACTTGAACTTGAAGTACAAGGACCATCTTCACACACGTTCCTGATCCTCCTTCATAAAAGTGTCATCAAAGACTCAGTGTTTCACAAGCGAGTGCTGCTGTCTGACAGATTAGGAACTGCAAAGACAGGCCAGTGGAACTGAGAGACATTGTGTTGTTTTCTTTGTAGTTGTCACATGCAATAAACTGATATACAGTGGAAACCAGAACTGGCAGAACTGTAAAGAACTCAGGAGATTAAAGAACAAAAAAACTCTTGAAGGTTGAAATCACTTTCTTTCTCCTTTTCCCCTTTATTTCTAAAGCTTCTCTATTTCCTCAGCACAGCTCAGCACATCACGGAAACCAGCCTCCCCTCCATTGACTCTGTCCACACTTCTCACTGCCTCAGTGAAGCAGCCAAAATAATCAAAGCCCCCTCCCACCCCGGACGTTCTCTCTTCTTCCTTCCCTCATCGGGCAGAAGATATAAAAGCACATACCAGCAGGCTCAAGGACAGCTTCTATCCCACTGTTATCAGACTGTTGCTTCAACATCTATCCTGCTGTTAAAAGACTATTGAACAGCCACCTAGTACAATAAGAGGAACTTGACCTCTTAATCTACCTCGTTATGGTGTTAACCGTTATTGTCTGTCTGCTCTGCACTTTCTCTGTAACTGTTCTTCATTCTGTTGTTGTTTTGCCTTGATCTGATCTGTTTGAATAGTATGTAAGACAAGTGTTTGAGCGTCCCTCAGTAAATGTGACAATAATGAAGCAATTTACCACATTATATATTTTTTAAAAATATCGCTAACAGAAGATAAGTATTTGACTTACTTGCCACGTGTACATTGAAACATACAGTGAAATGCATTGATTGTGTCAAATCAAATCGGCAAGGATGTGCTGGGAGCAGCCCACAAGAATCACCACGTTTCTGACACCAACATAGCATGCACACAACTCACTAATCCTAACCCGTATGTCTTTGGAATGTGGGAGGAAACTAAAGCACTTGGAGGAACCCCACACATACAAACTCCATTCAGACCTTGAACCCCGATCAATGATCACTGGCTGGTGCTTTAAAATGATGCGCGGACCTCCGCATTTACACGACTATGAGGTTTGAAGAGTCTCAGTCTAACACCCACACAGTCACCGGAAGAACGTGCAAACTCCTTACAGAGAGCGGTGGGAGTCAAACCCTGATCTTACACCCAGCGCTGTAAAGCATTGCACTGACTGCTGGGCTAGCGTGCTATGGAAACGTGGTTCAGGATTCCAAGTTTATTCAGAGCCTTACTGCAGGTGTTCCGTGTGATGGCCCTCTTCCGTTCTCCCTCTGCCTGTGTCTGGAGATTTGGAGACAAAGGCAAGGCTGTGCCTCTCACCGTCAGGAGTACTGTTGCCATTCTCTCTTCCATGTATCGTCAGACTGAGCCCATGCTAACTCTCTGAAACGGGTGGAAGCTATTTCAGGAGATCCTTCCTTTGACGTTGTGAGAGTGGTGGGTGCAGATACATGAGCGATTTTGACGAGATGGATGTGAGGAAAACGGATTGACTGTGTAGTTTAGTTGGACGTATAATCACTGGTTTTTTGGTTTGCCATGGCGTTGTGGGCTGAAGGGCCTGTTCCTTTTCTATGCAATGTTTTGTGAAAACTGGAGCACCCGGAGGAAACACGCATGATACATCACTATCACCATCATCATTATGTGCTGTGTCCAATGACGTGGGTGATCATTGTTCTTTGTAATTTTTCTGCACAACTGGTTTGCTATTGCCTTCTTCTGGACAGTGTTTTTCCAAGATGGGTGACCCCAGTCATTATCAATATTCTTCAGAGATTGTCTGCCTGGCGTCAGGAATTGAGATCCGCATCAGCTGCTCAAACCACCATCCACCACCTGCTCCCATGGCTTCACATGATCCTGATCAGGGGCTAAGCAGGGTCTACACCTTGCCTAAGGGTGACTTGCAGGCTAGCAGAGGGAAGGAGTGCCCTACACTTCCTTTGGTAGAAACGTATCTCCACCCCTCCACCCTAACATGGTACAGAGAGTATGTAAAGAACTCCTTCAGACAGTGGCAGAATTGAACCAAGGTTTCTCGTGCTTTAATGGCACTACACCAACTGCCACACAACCTTTGACCTTTGGTCCTTCAGGCAGTGATCAGCGCGCGATGTCCTGCAGACACTGCGTGACAGGACGCGATGGATTGTGCAGGTTTGTTCCCTGAGCAAGCGGTCCAATCCATCGGCAGAACACCTCATCACCAGATCTTGGTGCTCTCACCAACACCAAGACTTCACCTGGCTAATGATGAGAATGCTGGAGAAGCTCAGCAGGTCAGGCAGTGTCTATGGAGAGGAATAAACAGTTCACACTTTGTGCTGAGACCCTTCAGCAGGATTGAGTTCCTCTTGCATAAGGTGCATGTTGCTCTGGGTTTCTAGCACCTCCTGAATCCCTTGTGTTTATAGTGGTGAGAGGGGCCATCCTGTACGGTCAGACACTCAATCCCAATGCTCGCTGCCTTCAGGATGGCTCTGCTGGGGAAGAGACAGTCACCCACATCTCTTCAGGCTATGGCTTAGCTAAAGGGTGTGGGGACAAATACTAGTGTATGTGTCTTGGTTCATCCCTGGTAGCTATGTAACAGAACTCTCTGTTACACACCGAGATAGACATCTCATACGGCTAGAGCATCAACTTGGTAAAAGATGCTCTTTAGTCTGCTTGGGACTTGTTAGTCCTCCAACATAGCAAAATGTCCATAAAGGAAAAAGGCCATAAGACCGACTACAGAAGCAAAGTTATGTCATTCAGCACGTCAAATCTGCTCTGCCATTGCATCATGGCTGATATATTTTCCCTTTCAACACCATTCCCCTGCCTTCTCCTCGTAACCTTTGACAGCCTGCTGATCAAGAACTGATCAACCTCCACTTTAAGTATAGCCAGTGACCTGGCCTCCACAACACTGTGGCAGTGAGCTCCACCGACTCCCCATCCTGTGGCTGAAGAATGTCCTGGCAGAGCCCAGGCGGCAGGGGCATGTTCTGAGGGATTGGTACAACCAATGCTAAAACTCCATAGGAAAGACACCACCAGACGTCTTCCGCCACTATCCGGAGGGGAAATCCCTCAAGCACTGATAGTGTGGATCACCCAGAGGACCATCTGATGGTAATGGTGCTATGTCAGAATGAATATGTTAGCACTACTGAACAGATTGAATAGATCAGCATCACTGGTCACATCAAACACACAGTGAAATGCATAATAAACACAAAGTACACTGCAGATGCTGTGGTCAAATCAAGACGTACAAACATGCTGGATGAACTCAGCAGGTCGGGCAGCATCCGTTGAAAGGAGCAGTCAACGTTTCGGGTCGAGACCCTTCATCAGGACTGTATATGACAAAGGGTCTCGGCCCGAAACGTTGACTGCTCATTTCAACGGATCCTGCCCGACCTGCTGAGTTCATCCAGCATGTTTGTACGTCTTGATTTCATCCAGCTTGTTTGTACGTCAGTGAAATGCATTGTTTGTGTCAATGACCAACACAGTCCGTATGTGTGCTGGGGGCAGCCCACAAGTGTAACCATACTTCTGGTGCCAGATAATGTGCCCACAATATCCTAACCCTAACCTGTCCAGCAGAACAACACACTGCCAACATACAAGATAGGGACAACAACGGCGAAGGAAACCTCTTCGTAAACCCCAACCCGGCCATGGCTCTTGAACTTAGAGATTGCAGGTCTTCATCTTGCTGACTCCACATCTAACCTCGGGCATTGCTGGCGATTGACATCTGTTCTTGCTGACAGATCTCAGGCAAATGGATTTACCCCACTATTTCCCAGATGAAAGGATTTACCCCACTATTTCCCAGGCTCTGGATTTATCCTGCTATTTCTCAGGTGTCTGGGTTTACCCCACTATTTCCCAGGTGTCTGGATTTACCCCACTATTTCCCAGGTGACCGTATTTACCCCACTATTTCCTAGCTGACAGGATATAACCTTTTATTTTCCAGGGTTGTTGAATCAAGAACTAGAGGGCACAGGTTTAAGGTATGAACGGAGGGGGTTATTAGGAACCCGAGGGAGAACCAGAGAGTGGTCAGTGTTTGGAATGAACTGTCAGAGGAGGTGCTTGAGGCAGGTATATTTTCAAAATTTAAAATGTGCTTGGACAGGTACATGGAGAGGAAAGATGCACACCAGACTAGATTTGATGGGAATCTTGGTTGGTATGATCTCATTGGGCAGAAGGGCCTGTTTCTCAATGAGACTATGTCTGTCTATGGTTGCTTATATCCTCAAGGAAAGCATGGCAGAGCAGTAGCCACGCTCTTTCAGCTTGGGACATTGCAGTTCAGAGTCAATTCTGACACCCTCTACAAGCAAGTTTGTACGTTCCTTCCCGTGGAAATGTACTCTGGGTTCTTCACACAGTGCTAAGGTGCATCAGTTTGTAGGTTAATCGGTGATTGTAAATTGAGAGGGTTGCTGGCTGGAAGGGTCTGCCCTATGCTGAATCTCTAGATTAATAACTAAATAAATAAAACTAAATCTACTTGAATCACCTCTGGAACAGAAGGCCAACTGGATGGGCCTCCTGAATTTGGTATGACCTAGTAGAGCGGGGCAGGGAATGCGAACTGTGAACTTGGGAGAAGGGCTAATTTCAATGCCCCTATTTACAACCTCGCGCATCTCTGCACCGGCAACTCCATCAGCTCTCCGAGTCACTCCCCGCTTAGCCTCATTAAAATTTCACAATTTATTGGAAGCTAAGATGCAGTTTGGGTGCTGTGGATAGCAGGCTGCTGCATTAATAACTTCATTACAGTAATGCACAGAGGAGTCTTACACAAGTGCAATAACCAGTGAGCTAAAATTAGAAGAGAGTGAAATCTGCCCTGAGGATTTGCTTTTAGTGTAGAGTACTCAGCCGAATGCAACTCTCAAAATTCATGGGTATGGCAGAGTGGTGGGTGCATGGGATGCCCTGCCAAGGGGTAGGGACTCTTAGATAGGCACATGGATGACAGAAAAATGGTGGGTTGTGCAGGAGGGAAGGGTTAGATTGACTTCAGAGTGCTTTAAAAGGTGCCAAAGGGTCTGTGCGCTGCTGTTCTTCGATGTTCTGTATTTTTCCTGGCTCTCCCCTCTGTCCAGGATACAGTCTGGATTAGAGAGAGAGCATGTTGAGCAAGCTGGGACTTTTCTCTCTCGAGTGAAGGAAGATGAGAGAAGATAGAGGTGTACAAGATGATAAGTAGTATAGATGGAGTGGATGTCATCATCATCATCATCATCATTCCGTGCCATGTCGTATGACATCATCATTGTGTGCCATGTCATACAACGTGTGCGTTCGCGGTCTTTGACCTTGATTGATCTTGGCAAATTTTTCTACGGAAGTGGTTTGCCATTGCCTTCTTCTGGGCAGTGTCAATATGCTTCAGAGATCATCTGCCTGCCATCAGTGTTCGCGTAACCAGGACTTGTGGTACACACCAGCTGCTTGTTCTACCATCCACTGTTCCCTTGGCTTCACATAACCCTGAGTGAGGGCTAAGCAAGTGCTAGACCTTACCCAAGGGTGACCTACAGGCTAGCAGAGGGAAGGAGCACCTTACACCTCCTTTCCTTTGCTAGAAAATGTGTAGAGACTTCTTACAGAGCACGCTGAGATTGAACTCTGAACTTTAACGCCCCAAGCTTGTAATACCTTCATGCTAATTGCTACACTGCCATGGCATCCTGTATGTTCTATGTTCTTCCCTGCCTCCCACCTCTGCCCAGGAATTTGCCTGGATTAGAGAGCATGTCTTATGAGGAAAGAATGAGCAAGCCAGGGCTTTTCTCTTTGGAGCAAAGGAGGATGAGAGGTGCTGCATTGTTATATGTTCTATTTTCATCAATACCATGTTGGTTTCCACCTCACGTGGTTTAATTTACCCCCCTTCCACCTCTGTTATCCCAACGCGCACCATGGTCCTTCATCCCATCAGCAACGCGTATTCTAAAGTTCTGTTCCTTGCTTTCAGGTGATTGGAGGGAAGTTTAGAGGGGATGTCACAGGGAGATTTCTTACACAGAGAGTGGTGACTGTGTGGAACACACTGACAGGGTGGTGATAGAGGCAGACACATCACAGTATCCTTGACTGGAGATGAAATGTTTGCAACTGAACCTCCCCAGCTCAGCCAGTGACCCTACAAACAGGTAGCCAACCCAAGCTACTGGTCTTCCCTTTCATTTCAGACAATGCAGTCTGAGAAATGAGTGACATCATCCACGGCAGCTCTGGAGTCTGATGGTTGTAGAGTAATAACTGTTCCTAATGGTAGTGGTGTGGGATTGAGGCGACTGTATCTCCTGCCTGATGGTGGTAGCAAGAAGAGAGCATGGCCTGGATGGTGGGTCTTTGATGATGGTCTTTCTTGTAGCAGCACTCCTCGTCAGTGCAGAGGGCTTTACCTGCGATGCTCTGTGCTGTCCAACACTTCCCCTTGTATCTCCTGGTCCTGGGCCCTGGTGTTTCTATACCAGGCCATGATGCAACCACCCCCCACTGAACACCCGTGGAGATCTGACTAAGTTTTAGGTGGCATACTGAACCTGCGCAGACATCTGAGAAAGAAAATAGAGGCACTGTTGTCGCTTCCATTTCTCCGGCACTCTCGACAGCTCCTTCAGAGATCAGAAAGTTCTCACTGTCGATGAAGTGCTCTTCGAGTGTGGCCACGTGAGCTGGGGTTTGATATCAGCAGCAGTCAGTGCTACAGGCAAACTGAAAGTCCCACGCCACTTAAAAGGGGTTAGAAGGGTAATTAAAAGATAATGAAGTATGAATTGACAGTATTTACTTATTTAGTTATGTTTGTTTTTGC